>NC_091559.1:7186750-7189250 GCF_042767895.1 Penaeus vannamei | reverse complement strand
GGGTACCGGCGGACCCCTCCCCCCTCCCCCCCTCCTCCTACCCCTTCCCTTTTTCTCCCTCCCTCTGACCTGATGACCGTCTGTGCCCACCCCTCCCTCCCTCCCTCCCTCCCTACTTCCCTACCTCCCTACCTTCCTACCTCCTTACCTACCTACCTCTCCTCCCTCTCATTGTCCCTGCTCCCTCCCTCCCTCCTCCCCCTCCCTCCCTCTCTCCTCCCTCCCTAACATCTGCCATCCCTCCCTCCCTCCCTACACCTCCTTATCACTCCTTCCTCCCTCCCTCCTCCCTCCTTCCCTTCTCCTTTTACCCTCCTCTCTCATATCACTTTCCTTTTCCTCTCCCTCTTAGCTTCGCCCACTTTACTCTCCCCTCCCCTCTTTCTCCGCTTTCGCTCTTCTTCCTTCATCATCTCCCTCTCCCTCTCTCCCTTCCCATCCTCTTCCTCTTTCCCTTATCTATACTTTCCTCTACCTCTGCCTCTCTTTTCTTCAACTTCTCCCTCTTCCTTCTTCCTCCACTTCCTCCTCCTCCATCCTTCCAGCCAACCTTTCTTTCTCTTCTTCCTCTTCTCCTATCCCCCCTAACTCACCCTCCTCTCTCTTCCTCTTTCTTCCTTCCTCCTCCTTCCCCCTTTCCCCTATCCCCCCCAATCCTCCTCCCCCCTCCTCACCTTCCCCTGCCATTTCCTATCACCCCAACCTCTCCCCATCCCCCTACCCTACCCCCTCCACCCATCCTTCCTATCCTACCCTTGTACCAACCCTCTTCCCCCTTACCTATCCTCCCTACCCCATCCCTTCCTCCCCTCCTACCACATCCTACTCCTACTCCTACCACCCCTCCTACCATCCCCCCTACTCCCCTCCTCCCATCTATCTCTTCCTCCCCTCCTCCCCTCCTCCCACCCATCTTTTCCTCCCCTCCTACCACCCTGCCCCTCCCCCCTCCCCCCTTTCTTCCTTGGCGTGGGGTCCCGGAGGCGGTGCACAGACACACAGCCACTCAGTCGCCTGCGAACCGTGGCGGGTGGCGGACCGGCGTTCTGTGTCGGACCTTGGCGGGTCGTCTGGTTTACTGAGGTGCTTTCGCGTGTCTGATATATCTATAGAATATTATCTATTATTGTTATTTATTGTTGTTTATTTTGATTTATTTTTCGTTATTATTTTTGGATTGATTTTTTTGGTATGTTTTGGCATCGATTCGTCCGTGAATTGATCGGAATTTGCAGTAATAGTGCGGACTTATTTTTTTTCAAGTTTAAGTTTAGTTCTATTTTACTCTGTTAATGTTTTGAAAGGACGGTTTTAATGAGGACTTTTCTCCAAGAGTTTTTGAATTTGTGTCTGATTACGTCACCTTTCTAATTTTGGCGCAACACATTAACTACTTTGCCGCCGAAGTGATCGTTATCTGTATTGGAAGCTAAACGTAAGTACCAATATGTTTTTTTCTTCTTTGTTTCCCTAATTTGTGTACTAACACGCTCTAAAATACGTTTTCTCTTATTGTGAAGTAGTTTACCTTTTCGTTATTGTGATTTCAGGTAAGCATATATCATAACTTCATGTATTTAGGTATGTAATTTTCTTTTTAAAGATATATAAAGGTTTAATCCCCACACAAGTTACTTCAGAACAAAGTCATTTTATTTCTTTTAATTATAAATTTATACAGATTTATATCGGCCGGTTTATTAAAATTTTACGAGTCTCGACCCAGTGAATATTCGTATTTAGAGACACGTATATACACAGAAATAGATGTATATCTGCCTATCAGATATATATATATATATATATATATATATATATATATATATGTATATATATATATATATATAGAGAGAGAGAGAGAGAGAGAAAGAGAGAGAGAGATAGATATGCATGACTAGACTGCCAGATATACATTTATTTCAGTGTAATTGCATGCCCGTAAAATGAAGCACAATTTTGACAAACCGCCCATATGTCACGACACGCTCTAAGGACAAAGCTACCTCGAAATTATATATCCAATTCCTTTCAAAAATATAAAAATATCTATCAAAAACTTCAAGATGATTGGCCGTTTCATACTTTTGGCGCATTGAACCACACGCGCCATCCGTCACATTTTCACAATACGAACGCAAAACAGAAGCAAAGACCGGTTTATTATGATCAACAATATTTGAATATCTCGACTTAAACATTTTTTTTTCTCAGTTCTATTCATCCGTCTGCCGTTTTTGGAAAACAATGAAGATTCACAGACAATACTCGCGAGATAAAACGCAATGATCAGGCACTTTTTCCGTTCGCTATAGATGAACTGACAGACCAGAACACAGGGGTTTCGAACGCGTGTGAGATGCGTAATCCTTATTATTGTTGGCATTCCGTGTAGAGTTTTGCCCGAAATGGTATTAGATTGTCATGGAAATTGACAGCTTTTGTTTTTTTCTCTCTCGTTTTTCGTTTTTTGAGCGTGTAAGTGATATTTTTTTTATAAAGG
>NC_091559.1:7166750-7169250 GCF_042767895.1 Penaeus vannamei | reverse complement strand
CGTGCGATCATCTTTAAAACTCCAGCTCTTAACAGTGAAGTAACAAGGGAAATAGCTAAATGACTCGTTCAAAGCAAGGATAGTTAACCTTTGTTAATCTCAAAGACTGACTTCAAACCGCAGTTTTAAATCGTCTGACCAACTTCAGCTGATTATGAAGATTATTCTTGTGGTCTCTAGATAGCATTCAAGCCGTTAAAGAACCGAGATGCAGCTCAGTAAACCAAAGTGCGCGGAGGAATCAAGCATGACGCCATCTTGAAAAGGGGATACAGGTCCAAAGTTGTTATTTTAACCGCTGACTTTTATCCTGGGGATTTTATTGTTATTATTTTAACTGGAACGCGTCAGGGAATATGATAACGTCATTACTTTATTTCTTTTTTCGTTTAGTAAGAGGGAGAATTTTATATGGTATTTGATTTATCTGATGTGGATTATGTTCGAAAAATCGTTTAGAGATATGCACCAAGCAGAAAAATAGCAGCAAGTAACATGACCTGTATAATAAAACAAATTTTGGTATTAGCCTTGACGAAAAAAAAAACAGTGAAAGTGACACATAAACAAGTATTCTTTTTAGCGTTGAAAGCATAGGCATCCACATTATTTTGCAGTCCTCGTGTTTGGCAGCCAGGTCCTGTTGCTGTGTCCGCTCGGCTTTGTTTGTTTATATTCCGGCTTAGCTGTATGTCTGCGGGGAATATTGAATCAATTGAATATGAGAGAGAGCAAGTGTGCACACGTACACACGCACACGCAGACATACGCACACACACACACACACACACACACACACACACACACACACACACACACACACACACACACACACACATACAAACAAATTATAAAACGTATTTTCCAATGAATAACGAAGCTCTCTCTCTCTCTCTCTCTCTCTCTCTCTCTCTCTCTCTCTCTCTCTCTCTCTCTCTCTCTCTCTCTCTCCCTCTCTCTCTCTCTCTCTCTCCCTCTCTCTCTCTCTCTCTCTCTCTCTCTCTCTCTCTCTCTCTCTCTCTCTCTCTCTCTCTCTCTCTCTCACACTCACTCACCACCACCACCACCACCACTCACCACTCACTCTCCCTCTCTCTCTCTCTCTCTCTCTCTCTCTCTCTCTCTCTCTCTCTCTCTCTCTCTCTCTCTCTCTCTCTCACTCACTCACCACTCACTCACCAATCACCACTCACTCACTCTCTCTCTCTCTCTCTCTCTCTCTCTCTCTCTCTCTCTCTCTCTCTCTCTCTCTCTCTCTCTCTCTCTCTCTCTCTCTCTCCTCACTCTCTCTCTCTCTCTCTCCCTCCCTCCCTCCCTCTCTTCCCTCTCTCCCTCTCTCCCTCTCCTCCTCCCTCCCTCCCTCCCTCCTCCCTCCCTCCCTCTTCCTTCTCTCCTCTCTCCTCCCTCTCTCTCTCCTCCCTCTCCCTCTCCCTCCCTCCATCCCTTTACCTTTCTCCCTTTCATTCTTTACCCCCCCCCCCTAAAAAAAAAAAAAAAAAAAAAAAAAAAAAAAACTATAATTCAACGTGACATTGCACTGACCTTGCAGCAGCCCACGTCCTTTAATCACATAATGCTTGCACGTAGTTTTTTGACCCCGGGTAAATTGCCTGACCACATTCTCCAGTCTTCCACGCTTATCTCAACTAGTGTAAGCAATATGTACCGTTCATATTCGGGGCGGGTTTATCTCTCGGTAAAGATCCCAGGCAGTGTTGGAATGGACGGTTGGCGCGAATGGAACGGTACAGTTACACTAATTACGGCTAATGCAACCGGGTTGTCATTGCACCCTCGCCATGTGGAGTGTTTGTGTGTGGGGGGTTGTGTGTGTGTGGGGGGGGGGTTGTGTGTGTGTGTTTGTGTATGTATGTCTGTGTGTGTGGGTGTTTGTGTGTGGGTGTGTGTGTCTGTATGTGTGTGTGTGTGTGTGTGTGTCTGTATGTGTGTGCGCGCGCGCGCGTGCTTCGCGTGTATGTGTATGTTTACATATACGCATATATACCTCCATGTATAACGATGGAAGTACACATACAGTCATGAACGCGCTTACACAAACAAACAAGCACACACACACACACAAACAGTTACAGGAAAGCATTCATAAAAGCAAAACCATAAGCTATTCTGACAAAGCCAACCCAAATACACTGAAATCCAACCCACCTTTAAAAAAAGGGTTAATTAGTCGTTACTCTTACAAGATGTCGCTGGAAGTCACACAAAGAAAAAAAAAATCTTGTATCCCAAATTCCACCCACGATTTCGACAGGAAGGGAGGGTGGGCGGGGGCGTATATATTTGTATTAGAGAAAGGAGGAAGAGAGAGAAGTCACAGCGAAGACACATCACCACATGGAATATTCCAGATACAAACCCTTTAGAAAATGACATCACAAACCGAGTGTCATGGCTTATTACCAACACGCACAGGGGAAAAGATATATATTTACTTCTTCTTCATAGCCATACGCGCGTGGGTGAGTTCAACGCCATCTAG
>NC_091559.1:7146750-7159250 GCF_042767895.1 Penaeus vannamei | reverse complement strand
AGGAGGGGGTGGGCGCGGTAAGGAGGGTGGGCGAGATGGGGTGGGGGGCATGAGAGGGTGTGGGGGTAAGGGAGTGGGGGAGAGGGTGGGCGTGAGGGGGTGGGTACAGAAGTTAAGTGTTGTAGGCGAAGCAGGGGCAAGTCGGAGATGCAGTGAGGTCAGGAAGGGTGGGTGTAGAGGTGGGCGGGGAGGAGGGGGAGGGGGGGAGGGGGTTATAGGAGGAGGATCGAGGTGGGCGGCGTCCCTCTGAACCAATATTTGTAGTGCCGACGCCCGCGCCCCCCTCCTAGCCCTACCCCCCCTCCTTCCACCCCCTCCTGCCACCCCCTCCTTCCACCCCCTTCTGCCACCTCGGGCGTCTGTGCATTTGTGGCCCCGTGTGTTTATTGTTTTTCTAAAGGGGGGGAGGGGGAGGGGGGTGAATCATGGGGTGTGTGTGCATTCCTTCACTCTTATTTGGTCTGGTTATAAATACACAGGTGCGTAAAGATGTTATATACGTATATATACATGTATACTTATATAGAGCATACAGACATACACATATGAGCGCGCTAGTGTGTGCGTGCGTATGTGTATGTGTGTGTGTTATTTCTATCAATAGATATCCTTTTTTCGTGAATTCCAATCAATAAATTCGAAATACTGTAATAAAAGCGTAATGATAAAGATGAAAATGATAATAATAGTAATAATAATGATAATAATGATAATGAATAATATTGATAATAATAATAACCCTTCCAGCCCGGAAACCGAAATAGATTTATTTATAAAAGAAAAAAAATACTATCAGCTCATTCAGAGTAAAACTACCAAACTACCAAACTACCAAACTACCGACCACCGAAAAAAGGAACCGAAACAGAGAGAGGTTGAAGTCTTTAAGCCTAAAATTTGTCGGGAATTGACATATTGGTCGGAGTCACCCCTCTCCCTCCCCCCCCCCCTCATCCCACTTCCCTCCTGCCCCCTCCCCTTACCCCTCCCCTCACCCCATCCCTCCCCTTCGTCCCCTCCCCGCCCCTCCCCTCACCCCTCCTCTCATGTCCTCCTCCTCCTCACCCACCCTCCCCTGACCCCTCCCTCTCACTCCCTCCCCGACCCCTTCCCCTCTCACCCCTCCTGCCCCTCCCCTCACCCTCCCTGCGTCTCTCTCTCCCTTCGCTCTCCTCCCCTCCTCTCTCCTCACCCCTCTCCCTCCCCCTTACCCCCCTCCTCTCCCTTCACCCTCCTCACCTCACCCCTCCCTCCTCCTCTTCCTCCCTCCCTGACCCTCCTCCTCATCCCTCCCTCTCACCCCCTCCCTCCCGCATACCCCTCACCTCATTCCTCCCACCTCCTCACCCTCGCCCCCTCATCCCTCCTCCCTGACCCTCCCTCCCTCACCCCACCCTCCTCCTCTCACCCCTCACCCCTTCCTCCCTCCCCCCTCCCCTCCCCTCACCCCATCCCTCCCCTCACCCCTCCCTCACCCCTCCCTCCCCGACCTGCCCCGAACCTTTTGACTTGTCGCTGATTGATGGCGAGGAATCCTATTTTTCTTTCCCTTCGACGTGTGCGAGAGAGGGAGAGGAAGAGTGTGAGGGAGAGGGAGAGAAAGGGGAGAGAGAGAGAGAGGAAGAGAGGTAGTGAGAGAGGAAGAGTGTGAGGGAGAGGGAGAGAAAGGGGGTAGAGGGGGTGGGAGGGAGAGGGAGAGAAAGAGCGAGCGAGAGAGCAAGAAAGAGAGAGAGGAAGAGAGGTAGTGAGAGAGAGAGAGATGGGAGGGAGATAGAGAGGGAGAGAGAGAGAAAGGGGGGGAAGGGAGGAACAAAGAGAGAGAGAGAGCGAAAGAGCGAGCGAGAGAGAGAAAGAGAGAGAGAGCGATAGAGAGAGAGAGAGAGGAAGAGAGGTAGTGATAAAGAGAAAGAGAGAGAGAGAGAGAGAGACAGAAAAAGCTGAGAGGTGGGGTTAGAGGGAGAGCAAGAAAAGACTTTGACATCTCCATTGAGACAAACGTTTACATTTCAAAAGGATGAGGTAACTTAGGTTATCCTCACCTTGAACTTGCTAAGTGACTTGATGATGGTAACGGAGAGAGATAGATAGAGAGAGAGAGAGTGTGTGTGAGTGAGAGAGAGAGAGAGAGAGAGAGAGAGAGACAGACAGACAGACAGACAGACAGACAGAGAGGGAGGGGGGGGAGAGTGAGAGAGAGAGACAGAGAGACCAGCCATAACACGAGAGTTGTTAGGGAGAGTGTTTGGCAGTTGTTCTGCTGAGAGAGAGAAAGAGAGAGAGAGAGGGGAGGGAGAGAGACAGACCGATAGAGAGAGAGAGAAAGAGAGAGACTGAATGAACACGTGTGTGTGTTCTATAAGTATGCGTTTTTTTTCTGTGTGTGCGTTTGTGTGCATCTGCGTCCGTGTACGTGTATGCATGTGTGCGTCATAACTGCTCTTATTTAACGTAAAAGCGGTCATAAAATTGTCTTTCTCTCCGCATGTAAATTCGCCCTTTTTGGTGAGGAAAGAAACGTAACGATATCTGCAGACACATAATGCTTTGTACACTCACAGCAGCAGATGCGCACACACACACAGACACACATACACACTTGCACACACACACACACACACATACATTCACACTTGCACACACACACATACTCACTTGCACACATACACACACACACACACACACATGCATTCACTCACTCACTCACTTTCTGACTGTCTCTGTCTGTCTGCCTCTCTCTCTCTCTCTCTCTCTCTCTCTCTCTCTCTCTCTCTCTCTCTCTCTCTCTCTCTCTCTCTCTCTCTCTCTCTCTCTCTCTCTCTCTCTCTCTCTCTCCCTAATCTCTCTCTCCCTATCTCTCCCTATCTCTCTCTCTCTCTCTCTCCTTACCTTCTCTCTCTCTCTCTCCATCTCTCTCTCTCTCTCTCTCTCTCTCTCTCTCTCTCTCCCTCCCTATCTCTCTCTCTCTCTCTCTCTCTCTCTCTCCCTCTCTCTCTCTCTCTCTCTCTCTCTCTCTCTCTCTCTCTGTCTCTCTCTCTCCTCTCTCTCTCTCTCTCTCTCTCTCTCTCTCTCCTCTCTCTCTCTCTCTCCTCTCTCTCTCTCTCTCTCTCTCTCTCTCTCTCTCTCAAAACACACACGCGCGCCTCGCAGATCCATGTGTACAGAGAAGAGAAATGGTGACCACAGCCACACCTGGCGCCCACACGTCACCACTATGCCACCACACTCGCTACCCCTGCCACCTGCCCGTGCCCGCCCCCCCCCTGCCTCCCCACCCCCCCCTGCCCGCCCCTGCCCACCCCTACTCCTACTCCACTACCAACCCCACTGGACAGCCTTCACTCTACCAACCTCAGTACCCCCCCTCCCCTTCCCGGGTATGCCAAGGGCCCCCTCCTCCGCCTTGCCTTACTCACTTGCTTTATCCTTTATCCCATCCTACCCAGCCACTATCTTCCCTTCCCTTCCGTACAGCTTTCCTGCCAGTGATTCCCCTCTCTCCCTCCTCTCTCTCTCTCCCTCTCTCCCCCTCCTCCTTCCTCCTCCCCTTCCTCTCTCCCTCTCCCTCTTCTCCCTCTCCCTTTCCCCTTCCCTTTCCCCTTACCTTTCCCTCCCTTCCTTCCTTCCCTTCCGTAGAGCCCCACCACATATCCCTCTCCTCCCTCCCTCCCTCCTCCTCCCTCCCTTCCCCTCCCTCCCTTCCTCCTCCCCCTCTCCCTTCCTCCTTCCTGTACAGCCCCACCACAACCCTTCCTCCCTCCCCCTCTCCCTCCCTCCTCCCCTCTTTCCTTCCTCCTCTCCCTCTCCCTCTCCCCCTTCTTCCCGATAACCCCCACTACAACATTCCTTCCCCTCCCTCTCTCCCTCCTCCCCTCTCTCCCTCTCTTCTCCTCCCTTCCCTTTCTCTACTCCCTCCCCTCCCTCCCTCCTCCCCCTCTCCTGGGCTACCTCCTCCCCTCCCTTCCTCCACTCACCGTCTCCCATCCCTTCCGTACAGCCTCCGACCACACCTTCCCTCCCTCCCTCCCCTCTCCTCTACTCTCTCTTCCCTTCCCTGCTCCTCACTTCCTCCTTTCCCTTCCCTTTCTTCCCTTCCCTTCCTTTCTCTCTTCCCGCTTCCTCTCTTTCCTTCCCTTCCTTCCTTCCTTACTTTCCCTTCCTTCCCCTTCCCTACAGCTCCACACACAACCTCTCCCTCCCTCCCTCCCTCCCTCCCTTCCTCTTTCCTCTCCCTACAGACCAACACCACAATCCCTCCCTCCCTCTCCCCCTCTTCTCCCTACCCTTCCTCCTCCTACCCCCTCCTCCTTTCCTTCCCTTTCTTTCCCCCTCCCTTCTTACTTCCCCTTTCCCCTTTTCCCTCTACAGCCCCACCACAACCCTAATCCCTCCCTTCCCCACCCTTTTTCCCTGCCCCCCGCCCCCCCGCCCACCTAACCACAACCCACCCAGCCTCTTGTTTTTATGAGAGGGGGGTGGGGGGAGGGAGGGAGGGAGGGAGAAGCTGTCGGTTCCTTTCGTGTCTCTATTTTATTTTTTATTTTTTTCTTTCTCTCTCTCTCTCTCTCCATCTTTTTTTTCAGTTTCTTTATCAACTTTACGGAATTCAGTGACTCGGAGCCTGTAATGACTGGACACGGGTGGTGGGAGGGAGGGGGAAGGGGGCTGCTGTCTGTTGTCTTGTTTAAGGGGGAGGAGTGATGAAGTGTCTAGGGTGGGGGGTGGGTGTGTCTGAGGGAAGGAGAGGGGGAGAGGGAGGGGGTTGAGGGTGAGATTAGAAAAGCGTTGTGTGTGAAAAAGGAGAATAGAGAGAGAGAGAGAGAGAGAGAGAGAGAGAGAGAGAGAGAGAAAGAGAGAGACAGAGAGAGAGAGAGAGAGAGAGAGAGAGAGAGAGAGAGAGAGAAATAGAGAGAGAGAGTGATAGAGCGTGAGAGTGAGAGAGAAAGAGAAAGAGAAAAAGAAAGAGAGAGAGTGTGAGAGTGAGTGAGAGGGTGAGAGAGAAAGATAGAGAGAGAGAGTGAGTGAGAAAGAGAGAGAGAGAGAGAGAGAGGGAGAGAGAGAGAGAGAGAGAGAGAGAGAGAGAGAGAGAGAGAGAGAGAGAGAGAAAGAGAGAGTGTGAGAGTGAGTGAGAGGGTGAGAGAGAAAGAAAGAGAGAGAGAGTGAGTGAGAAAGAGAAAGAGAGAGAGAGGTAGGGAGGTAGAGGAGGGAGAGAGAGGAGCATGAGAGCGAGTGTTAGAGCGAAAGTTGGAGCGTGAGAGTGAGAGTGAAAGAGAGAAAGAGAGACAGACAGACTGAGACAGAGAGAAAGAGAGACAGAGCATTGATGTGCTTAAATGTGTACTTATTCATACTTCTATGTAAGTCCATGTTCCTTGTGCCTGCATGCACGTATGTCATGCATAACATACATAGAAAACCATAAGTTCATGACAGACAGATTCCCAACGTTCACATGACACAATAACTAGTTTTGTGTCAGCGCCAAGAGGGTAATACCCAGAACATTTTTTTTTTTTTTTTTTTTTTTTTTTGACTAGCCGTAGTTAATTACACGACTCAAAAACCCCATCGACTTCCTGGCTTTGTTAAAAGCGCGGTGCAAAAAAATAAAAATAAAAAAGAGGATGATAAAATAAATATAAGACAAAAGTAAAGCATATATAACCCTAGTTTTTTTTATATTTCTATTTTAGATATTATTTTTTATCATCAGTCTCTCTATTCTTGTTACTATAAGACAAATAATACAAACATTGTCTAGTACTCGAAAGAGATTGATAATGATGATGAAATAAATATAAGACTAAAGTAAAGCATATATAACACTACGTTTTTTTCTATTTCTTTTTTAGATATTATTTTTTATCATCAGTCTCTCTATTCTTGTTACTATAAGACAAATAATGCAAACATTGTCTAGTACTCGAAAGAGATTGATAATGATGATGAAATAAATATAAGACTAAAGTAAAGCATACATAACCCTACGTTTTTTTTATATTTCTATTTTAGATATTATTTTATCATCAGTCTCTCTATTATTGTTACTACAACACAAATAATACAAACATTGTCTAGTACTCGAAAGAGATTGATAATGATGATGAAATAAATATAAGACTAAAGTAAAGCATATATTACACTAACTTTTTCTATTTCTATTTTGGATATTATTTATCATCAGTCTCTCTATTCTTGTTACTATAAGACAAATAATACATTGTCTAGTACTCGAAAGTGCAAAAAAATATATAACACTTTTATTATTATTAGAATCGTAATAACTTAACGTATTTTTTATCATTACTCTCCCTCTTGTAGTCACTGTTGTCACAATGACATGAACGTAAGTTGCAAATACACTTTTATCATTACTCTCCCTCTTGTAATCATTGTCACAATGCCATGAACGTAAGTTGCAAATACACACAAGGAGAGAAACGAAACGGTAAATTTCACACGGATAAACTTGGCAACAGATTAATGAACATATTGTAAGATAAACAGGGTGATGAGAAGCGAATAATGGGACAGTGTTTCTTGAAGCAGTGTCACCATACGGGCTTGTACAGTGGTGATATAGTGAGACGGAACTTCTCGCTTAGATAAAGGGTCTCTTTGGACTGCTATGTTGTTTCTTGTGAATTTATGTTGTGGTTTTAATCAATGTGGGATAGTTGTGCGTGTGGTCTTACGATAGATTTTTTTAGTCCATTGTTTTTGCAAGATTTCTCTTAGGTTACAAAATTGTATGTTTTTTTTCGTGTTATCTGTGTAATATTTACAATATGGTTTATTATTGCAAATATATATTTCTTCGTAAAATCGTGCAATAGAAGCAATATAGCTGCGTAATTTATTTCGATTGCCATGACGATGCTAAGAAAACCTGGACTCGCTAAGAATCAAAATCATACAACTTCAACAACCTCATTAATTTTGCCTTCCCCTCCCCCCTTTAATTCGTCCCCTCATTTCTCACAGATGTTCCCTGATGTCACAACTCCCCCCCCCCTCCCACTCTCCCCCCGAACCTCCTCCCCCTCCTCCTCCTCCTTCTCCTCCTCCTTCTCCTTCTCCTTCTCCTTCTCCTCCTCCTCCTCCTTCTCCTTCTCCTTCTCCTTCTCCTTCTCCTTCTCCTTCTCCTTCTCCTTCTCCTCCTCCTCCTCCTTCTCCTCCTCCTCCTTCTCCTCCTCCTCCTTCTCCTCCTCCTTCTCCTCCTCCTCCCCTCCTCCCCCCCCTCCTCCTCCTCCTCCTCCTTCTCCTTCCTCCTTCTCCTTCTCCTTCTCCTCCTCCTCCTTGTCCTTCTCCTTCTCCTTCTCCTTCTCCTTCTCCTCCTCCTCCTCCTCCTCCTCCTCCTCCTCCTCCTCCTCCTCCTCCTCCACCTCATGTTTTGCTTTTGCGCTTTTCAAAACAAAAATACCACCTCATGACGTGTGCATTTCCTCATGGCAGTCCCGCTCTCTCTAATTGTTCCATTATGATCAAATTATTCTTTTTTCCCTTTTCGCGTTTGCGGTTGATGCTAAATTAAGTATCAAGCTGCAATTGCAAGAAATGTATTGCAGTTGTTTGAGAAAAATATCATAACGATGTGATTATTTTTCTGTTTTACATATTTTCTCTCTTTCTTATCATTATTTTTAGTATATTCGATATAATTGCGAGTATTATTGCTGTAACGGTGAATTTATACAACCAACTGTCAACTTTTAAAAATTAAAATACCCAAATAAATATCACAGAATTTATCCAAGAAAATACATCTGCTCTAGAAAACCCTTAAAAAAAACAAAACAAAACAAAAACAAAACAAACGCATATACTCTTGAGAAACCGCCAAAGAAATACAAGAGGAAATTCCCCTTTTTGAATGATGGCGACAAGACGTTACACGAGTAAAATATACTGCAAACACAAGTCTCTCTCTCTCTCTCTCTCTCTCTCTCTCTCTCTCTCTCTCTCTCTCTCTCTCTCTCTCTCTCTCTCTCTCTCTCTCTCTCTCTCTCTCTCTCTCTCTCTCTCCCCCTCTCTCTCTCTCTCTCTCTCTCTCTCTCTCTCTCTCTCTCTCTCTCTCTCTCTCTCTCTCTCTCTCTCTCTCTCTCGCAAGACAAGTCTAATATAGCGTTTCACTTATGGAGGACCGAATCTCCTTATCTATTTCTTGAATTCAGGAAATGCGCTGACACACATTTCCAAAGCGCAACACACTGTGCAAAGGAGAGGTTGAAGTTAGTGCTTGGATCGATTTGGCGGGAAAAAAAAGACCGTTATTTCGGTTTTGCTCGGTTTAAAAAAGAATCAGATGCACGTGACTCAGTTCAAACCGTTTTTGTTGCGGCCTTGCATCTTTCCCTCTTTTACTCTTTCATTCTACTTTATTTTCATGATATTATCATTATCGTTTCTATTATTTTTATCATTATTTTTATTATTATTATTATTATTATTATTATCATTATCACTACCACATTATCATTATCATTTTCTTCCTCATCCTCATCATCACCATCATCATTCACTATTTTTATCATTAATGCAATTCTTTCTCATCTTCACCATCATTCCAATTATCATTACCATCATCATTCACTATTTTTATCATTAATGCGATTCTTCCTCATCCTCATCATCATTCCAATCATCATCACCATCACCATTCACTATTTTTATCATTAATGCGATTCTTCCTCATCCTCATCACCCTCACCATTCACTATTTTTATCATTACTGCAATCCTTTCTCCCTCTCTCAATCTCGACCCTCACTTATCCCTTCTATCCACAAAGGAAGCTCAGCACGACAAACAACATAGCGGTTTTAAACCAGGTACTTCGTAAGGGAGAATAGTTAACGTCACGAAACGCCCCTTTCTTGAGGTTGATGTCTCACTCGGAGAAGAGGAGGAGGGGGGAGGGGGATGGCCACGGTAGATGCGGAGGGAGGGAGGGAGGGAGGGAGGGAGAGAGAGGAAGGAGGGAGAGAGGGAGGGGGAAGTAGAGGAAGACGGAGAAGGGAAGGGAGAGAGGGAGGGGTAAGGAGGGATGGAGGGAGGGGGAAGTAGAGGAAGACGGAGAAGGGGAGGGAGAGAGGGAGGGGGAAGGAGGGAGGGAGGGAGGGGGAAGTAGAGGAAGACGGAGAGAGGGAGGGAGGGGGAAGTAAAGGAAGACGGAGAGGGAGAGGGTAGGAGATGGATGAGTAGATATGGAGGGAGGAAGTGGGAGAGAGAGAGAGAGAGAGAGATGAGGAGGGAGGAGAGAGAGGGAGATAGGGGAAAGAGGGAGGAGAAGCATATGGGGAAAGGGAAATTGAGAGGGAGATGGAGATAAAGAAGGGGAGGGTAGATGGATACGGTAGATACATGCGGAGAGAGGAAGGAGGGAGGAGAGAGACAGAAAGCAAAGAGGAAGAGGGGGAAGGAGAGGAAAGGAGATGGCGGACAAGAGAGAGAGAGGGGGGAGGGAGAGAGAGAGAGAGAGAGAGAGAGAGAGAGCGAGAGAGAGAGAGAGAGAGAGAGAGAGAGAGAGAGAGAGAGAGAGAGAGAGAGAGAGAGAGACAGAGACAGACAGACAGACAGACAGACAGACAAACAAAGAGACAGCGAAAGAAAGACACAACACCCATCAACGCCGTCGAACCGAAAGAAGAGAGAAGCGAAGGGGAAAGGAAGTAAGGACGGGGGGAGGGAGAGCAAAGGTCAGAGAGAGAAGTTCACAAAGACAAAGAAGACCCGGAGAGACCCGAAGACAGTCGCGTGGAAAGGCCCTCTCGATCTATCACCAAATGACCGGCACGTCAAGAGGTTATCACGGGGAGGTTTAGTGTTATATCTGTGCGATTTCACGGCGGAGATAACCTCGCGTCGTGAAGCCAAAGTGTGCGCGTTATCTGCCGTTTGACTTTTAGCATATCGACTCTGTAGCAACAAGACGGCTGTGACCATTTTCGGAAACCTGATGGGGATCTTCCTGGTGTATCTTAAACGGTTGCCATTGAGGATTAATATTCGCTGTTTCTATTATTCTAATTAATAAATTTAGTTAATTCTATATTCATGTAGGCTTTCGAGTTAATGTTATATCTAGAATTTTTCCCTTCAATATGGTAAAGAAATTCTATTTCTAATATTGTTTTCCTCTCTTTCCAGGTGCGGCAACCAGCTGAGAGCAAGCAAAGCAAGCAGGATGCACTGGTGTCCAAACCTCTGCCAACCTCATTACCGCAAGCACAATCAGTCCTCGCAGTATACTTGCCGCGTTTATAATAACATGTTTTAAGGCCCTGTACTGAACACTTGATTTAAGCGCACACTCCTTGAAATTTATGGAGGAGGTCCTTCGTTAGCACGATAAGACTTCCTCCTCCTTCCTCTCTTGCAATCTGCTGTGATACATCTTTTTTTTTTTTTGGGGGGGGGGGAGCAGCTGATGCAAAGAGCAACACTGTTTTGATTCTTGACCTCATATTATACGGTGGATCTTGGGCTCGATGAAAAATAAATAAGGCTTGAAGTCCTTTATGAATATTAAGATGTTGATTCATCTTTGTTTTTAAATGAAAATCGCAGAATTTGATGAAGAAATGTCTGTTCATCTATTTCTCCTGTTTAAGTAATATTAGATGATACCTAATTATCTTTTTTCAAGGTCAAAACGTACTTAGATATTTTTTCGGTGTTTTTAAAACCACTAGCTTAGCAATGAGTTAGCAGTGTCCGAATGGCAGTAAGACTAGCTAACTCATGGTGTATACATTTAGCACATGATATAGATCGCATTTGTAAAGTTTATAATTAACTTTCATGAAGTTTAACTGAATTTCTAGTATCTTGGGAATAAAACATGTAATATAGCAAAGGACTGTAGACATACCGCAGAACACAGTTAATATAGCAAAGGACTGTAGACATACCACAGAACAGTATTTACGTATGTCATTCATTTATTTTTATTATTATTCTTTATTATTATCATTTTTGTTACATATTTAAAGAATCTTAACTCATTTCCAAATTTTCTCCCTCCATTTTACAGTGATTCCTCTAACACACAAACCATAAACAATAACAAACAGTAATGAATACCCGTGAACGAAAAAGAAAACCACATCCAAACAGGAGATAGAAGAAAATCGAAAAAAACAAAATAGAAAGAGTTAGAGAAAAGGACGAGAATCGATTGATAAAGGAAAACAAAACGAAATCAAACTTATATATCGACTCCTGTGCGCGGGTCCAAGATGGCGGCGGATCCACAGCCTAGAGAAAAACCTTAGAGGGAGAATTTTTAAAGGAAAGGGGAAAGTGCAGCATGTGTTAGCTCTTTATTCCCTTGGAGTTGGCAGCCTCTCATGCCACCCATCAACGCCGTCACCACCCAAGATATTTACTACGGGAGAACACCTTTGGAAAGTTTTTATTTTTTTATTTTTTTTATAGTTCTCTTTTTTTGAGTTCCTGGTTTTACCTCGACGGATAGAAAAACAAGGTGAAGGAGAAGCGAGAAAGAAAGGAAGAAAAACTGGTTAATTGTTGCGTTAAGCTACGTATATGTGTTTATAGTGCGAGTGTAATGTGAGCGAAGTGGTTGCAATGAAGGAGGTAAAAAAAAATTAATGTTACCCCGTAAAAGAGAAAACGGGGTGAGGGAAAATATATTACGTGAACCGATACATACTTGAAGAAGAAAAAAATATCTATATATATTTCCCCCGCAAAAGAGAGTGAAACGAACGCATAAACAAAACAAAACAGAAAGAAAGACCCAGAAATAAGAAAGAACACAAGAGACAGAGACAAGAGAAAGAAAGACAAAGAGAAAAAAACGAAAATGAAGGGTAGGCCTACTTCAAGTTCGGCGACCGCCTCCCCTCTCTTCACTATCATCACCATCTTCACCATCACCGTCATCTTCACACCGTCTGGGACTCAAGGTATGTTAGCTGCGAAGTCTGTTGTTGTTATATTAGAGGTTCCGGCGAGGAGAGTGTCCGAATGCCTGCGTTTGTTTGGCTGCGAATTAACTCGGCTTATCCGAACACGTTCTTCGAGAAGAGGTATGGCGGCGGGTGCGAGAATATTTGTTTAATTTATGCCGTTATTGTTATTCTTTGATCTGGGATTCTTCGTCTACTATTGTTGTTGTTCTTATTTAATTTTTTTTATTCTGACATTTCATTAGCATAATCGTTATCGTTATTTTTATCAATATCTTCAGTATTATCATTGCCATTATCATCATCGTTATCATTATCTTTATCTTATCGTTATCATTATCAATATCTTCATTATTATCATCGCCATTATCATCATCGTTATCATTATCTTATCGTTATCATTATCTTAGCGTCATCATTATCTTATCGTTATCATCATCATCTTCGTCACCATTATCACATCATCGTCACCATCATCACATCATCATCATCATCATCATCATCATCATTATCATCATTATCATCATCATTCTCATCACATCATCATCACCTTTACATGAAGTAGAAG
>NC_091559.1:7134250-7139250 GCF_042767895.1 Penaeus vannamei | reverse complement strand
CTCTCTCTCTCTCTCTCTCTCTCTCTCTCTCTCTCTCTCTCTCTCTCTCTCTCTCTCTCTCTCTCGAAATAAGGCAACCCAGTAAACAGCCTCATAGGCTAAGCGAGTAAATAACTAAATAACTAAATACGTATATACGGGAATAACCACATATGGGTAGCGAGTAGATAAGTAAATATAATACCGCATATGGCAGCGAGCCTTGGGTGGTAAGTCTGAAAGCCCTCCAAAGGAAGATTAATCCTAACTACACTTTCCTTTGGGTTCCTTCGCTTCAGCTGAGACCTTCAAGGCCCTTTGACACTAGTACTTTTTTCCGTTTTTTTCTTTCTTTCTTTTTGTATTTCCGCATGAATTTGAGGCTTTCTGTACGTGTCGTTTCCATGCGAAACTCCATTTTCGTTTGAATAACATGTCTGTCTTGATTTTGGGCAGCGGAGGAGCTCTACAACTAGAATGTTATTATTGATACATTAAATTCATAAGTCCATGCAAAGATAATTACTCTAGAATGTTTCTTTATATATCATAGTTAACTTTACACGATCATATCTCTCTTAAATAAGGTAATATGTACGATTCCCGAAGACCTCCCTCAGATGACGCCATGTTTGTTTACACGAGTGCATTATGGGTACTCCTGCAGGCGCGATAGGGTCGGGCTATTTGGACGCGGAGAGTTCATGCAGAAACGCCCCCAAAAAATGATGGAGAAAAAGTGCTAGTGTCATGGGACCTTCACTCTGACCGCACTCTCTGCTTTGACAGGTGTCGGCTCTGAGGTCTTTGTGGGGCCGCCGAGAGAGAAATGCCAACGCTTGATGTCTTTATATGGGGGAGGGTGTTTAGGTTTCGGGAAAATTTGGGCCTTTTTTGTTCTGTTTTGTTTCTTTTTGGGGGTGTTTTCTTTGTCTTTGTCTTGATTTTTATTTATTTGAGTACTCTCGTGGGGATTTTTTTTTAGATTTATTTATTTTTCTTTGTACTTTATTTGGATTTTTTTGCCTCTTCCTTTTTTTTCTTTGTCTTATTTTTTTTTTATTATTCGATGGCTCTATTAAAATACTTTGGTCTTCTTGGGCTTTAGTTTTTTTCTCGTTTCTATGTTTTTGTCTTAATTTTGATTTATTTATCTACGTTATTCCAATATTTTCTTTCTTGTGGAATCTTATTTTATTCGGATATTTTGTTTTTATCTTGGGGATTTTGGTTATTTTTCCAGTTTGATTTATTGTGTTTATTTAATTATTTCTGTATTTTTTTTTTTTTTTGGGGGGGGGGCTTATTTCAATTGTTTTCTCTCTTTACTTATTCTGTAATTCTATTCGGATATTTTGTTTTTGATCGTGTCTTGTTGTTTTCTTTTATCTTGATTTTTCTATGATTACTTGAATCGATTTTTTTCTTTCTCTCTTGGGAAATTTTGTATAATTTTTTTTCTTTTTCTTAATCTTTATTTATTTGTTCAATCTTGTTATATTTGATATGAATATGTCACACACACGCACACACACACACACACACACACACACACACACACACACACACACACACACACACACACACACACACACACACACACACATATATATTTATTTATTTATTTATTTATTTATTTATTTATTTATTTATTTGTTTATTTATTTATTTATTATTATTATTTTCGATTTTTTACAGTTACATCTCTTTGACTTTATAAGTTTTGTTTTCTTTTTATTTAATCTGTTTTTTTAATCGTATCTAACATTCTACGATTACGCTTTTTTGCTTTAATCCATTATTCTACGAATATAAAATCTGTTTTTATAAAAGTACGTAAGATTTTTTCGACTATAAGAAAAGGCTGCTTTTTGTTTGTTTGTTTTTATTCAGTTTAAGTATTTTACTTCAAGCTTATTATTATTGTTGTTTTTTTCATTATCATTTTTTTGTATCTGGGACATTTTTATTTTTTGGTTCGATGTTGTGGTTAAAAAAAAATGATCTACGATATAAAATCCATGTCTTTATATCAGAGTACTATTCTGTGTGTATGTGTGTGTGTGTGTGTGTGTGTGTGTGTGTGCGTGTGTGTGTGTGTGCACTTGCGTACGTGTGCGTGCGTGCGTGTGTAAGTGTGTAAGTGTGCGCTTGCGAGTGTGTGTGTGTGTGTGTGTGTGTGTGTGTGTGTATGTGTGTTTGTGTGTGTGTGTGTGTGTGTGTGTGTGTGTGTGTGTGTGTGTGTGTGTGTGTGTGTTAGTGTGTGTGTGTGTGCATTTGCGTACGTGTGTGTGTGTGTGTGTGTGTGTGTGTGTGTGTGTGTGTGTGTGTGTGTGCGTACGTGTGCGAATGCGTGTGTATGCGTGTGTGTGTGTGTGTGCGCATCTGCTGTCTGTCATTTACTTCTTCTGACTGTTATTTCTATCTCCTGATGTCAGTATTATATCATATCTCGGTGATATTATTTTAATTATCATAATTATGTTTTTCCTTCTTTTTGGGCCAAAGGCATCGAGTATAATTCCTGATGTTATCGGTGAGTTTCAGCTCTTTGGTGTGAAACATTATCTCTCTCTCTCTCTCTCTCTCTCTCTCTCTCTCTCTCTCTCTCTGTCTCTCTCTCTCTCTCTCTCTCTCTCTCTCTTTCTTTATTTCTTTCTCTCTCTCTCTCTCTCTCTCTCTCTCTCTCTCTCTCTCTCTCTCTCTCTCTCTCTCTCTCTCTCTCTCTCTCTCTCTCTCTCTCTCTCTCTTTCTTTATTTATTTCTTTATTTCTCTCTCTCTCTCTCTCTCTCTCTCTCTCTCTCTCTCTCTCTCTCTCTCTCTCTCTCTCTCTCTCTCTCTCTCTCTCTTTCTCTCTCTCTGCCCTCTCTCTCTCTCTGTCTCTTCTCTCTCTCTCTCTCTCTCTCTCTCTCTCTCTCTCTCTCTCTCTCTCTCTCTCTCTCTCTCTCTCTCTCTCTCTCTCTCTCTCTCTCTTTCTCTCCCCTCGTTCCTTCTCTACCTTTTTATCTGTCTCCTTCCTTCACTTCTTTCCCATCCTCCCTCCCTCCCTCCTCCCTCTCCTGTTCCTTCTCTCCCCTCTCCCTCCCTCCTTCTCCTCCCCCCTCCCCCTCCTTCTCCTTCTCCCTCTCCTTCACCTCTCATGTCCCTCCTTCCATCTCCCTATCCTTCTACCTCTCCTTCTCCTCCCATCTCCCTCCCTCCTTCTCTCTCTCTCTATACGTAAATAATAAATAAACAGATGAAGAAATAAGACATAAGAAAAAAGGAAAAAGAAAGAAATAACATATCAGCAAATAATATATAATGATATATAAGTAAATGATATATAATGATATATAAGTAAATGATATATAATGATATATTAGGAAATGAAAAGATGCGAGATGAAACATAAGAAATGATAAAGGAGAGGAACAGAGGCAAGGATGTTTGTGGCTAATTGTTCCTCCTCCTCTTCATTATATTTTTGCTCTCTTCATCAATCTTGTGCTTTATTTTGTTTTTTCTTTTAATTCTTTTTTTTTGGGGGGGGGGTGGATGGTGGTTTTTTTTTTGAGGGTTTCTTTCTTTTTTTTCTTTTAATCTCATTTTCTCTCTTTTTCTTCTTTTTTTCTCATTTTCTCTCTTTTTCGTCTTCTTTTATTTTTTTCTCGTTTTTTCTCTTTTTCTTCTGTTCTTCTTTTTCTCATTTTCTCTTATTCCCCTTTTCTGTTTTTTTCTTTTTCTTTTCTTTCTCTTTTTTTGTGGCCTTGGAACTTGGGTAATGATAATTTCATTTAATCTCTCTCTCTCTCTCTCTCTCTCTCTCTCTCTCTCTCTCTCTCTCTCTCTTTCTTTTCTTTCTCCCTCTCTCTCTTTCTGTCTTTTTCTCTCTCTCTCTCTCTCTCCTCTCCCTCCCCCTCCCTCCCTCCCTCCCTCATCCCCCCCTCTCTCTCTCTCTCTCTCTCTCTCTCTCTCTCTCTCTCTCTCTCTCTCTCTCTCTCTCTCTCTCTCTCTCTCTCTCTCTCTCTCTCTCTCTCTCTCTCTCTCCCTCCCTCCCTCCCTCTCATCCCCCCCTCTCTCTCTCTCTCTCTCTCTCTCTCTCTCTCTCTCTCTCTCTCTCTCTCTCTCTCTCTCTCTCTCTCTCTCTCTCTCTCTCTCTCCTCCCTCTCCCTCCCTCCCTCCCTCCCTCCTCTCTCTCTCTCTCTCTCTCTCTCTCTCTCTCTCTCTCTCTCTCTCTCTCTCTCTCTCTCTCTCTCTCTCTCTCTCTCTCTCTCTCTCCCTCCCTCCCTCCCTCCCCCCTCCCTCCCTCCTCTCTCTCTCTCTCTCTCTCTCTCTCTCCCTCTCTCTCTCTCCCTCTCTCTCTCTCTCTCTCTCTCTCTCTCTCTCTCTCTCTCTCTCTCTCTCTCCCAATTACGTCTAATTTATTTTTTTTTCGTTTCTTGTGATACTGACTTGTTTTTATTGCAATATATCTTAATTAGATGAATTATTTTGAGACGATATCCTGCCACGATTATTGTTTATGTCATTCCATCGTTTTAATTATCCCAGTCGTCATTATACAATCCCTTCTCCTTAATTTCCCATTCCTCTTTTTATCCTCCTCCTCATTCTTCTTCTTCTTGTCCTTCTTCTTCTTTTTCTTATTCTTTTTCTTCTTCTTCTTCTTGTCCTTCTTCTTCTTTTTCTTCTTCTTGTCCGTCTTCTTCTTCTTCTTCTTCTTCTTGTCCTTTTTCCTTTTCTATTTCTTCTTCGTCCTCCTCCTCCTCCTCCTCCTCCTCCTCCTCCTCCTCCTCCTCCTCCTCCTCCTCCTCCTATTCCTCTTCATCTTCCTCTTCCTCTTCCTCTTCCTCTTCCTCCTCCTCCTCCTCCTCCTCCTCCTCCTCCTCCTCCTCCTCCTCCTCCTCTTCCTCCTCCTCCCCCTCCCCCTTCTCTTTTTCCTTTTCCTCCTCTTTTACATCTATCCACCCCCTCTTCCTCTCCTTTTTCTCTTTCCTCCTCCTCCTTCTCCTCCTTCCCTCTCAGTGTACCTCTCTTT
>NC_091559.1:7114250-7124250 GCF_042767895.1 Penaeus vannamei | reverse complement strand
ACTACCCCCTTCCCTATCACTCCCCCTCCCACCTCCATCCCCCTCCATCTTACTTCACCTTTCCTTCCACCCCTTCCCTATCACACCCCTTCCCCTCTCCCCACAACCAGCCCCTTCCCTATCACCCTCCCTCCCCCTCTCCCTTCTCCATCCCCCTCCGTCTCACTTCACCCTTCCTTCCATCCCCTTCCCTATCACCTCCTTCCCTATCACCCTCCTCCTCTCACCCCTCCCCCTCTCCCACCTCTATTCCCCCTGCCCCTCTCCCACCTCCATCCGCCTCCCCCTCTCCCCCAACCACCCCTCCCCCTCTCCCCCCAACTATCCCCTTCCCTATCACTCCCCTCCGCCTCCCCTCCCCCTCCCCCTCCCCCTCTCCCACCTCTATCCCCCTCCGCCTCCCCTCCCCCTTCCCCCCTCCTCCTCCCCTCACCCTTCCTTCCACCCCCCTCCCACTCCTCTCCCACCTCCCCTCCCCCTTCCTTCCACCCCCCTCCCACCCCTCACCCTTCCTTCCACCCCCTCCCACCCCTCTCCCACCTCCATCCCCACTCCTCCTCCCCTCACCCTTCCTTCCACCCACCACCCCCTCCCTCCCCCCCGTCAAGTCAAAGGCAAACCAGCCGCATCCGTCAGTCTTAGGGTGCGGCGACCCAGCCTGTCTCCTCGCTGTCACCGCCGCCTTTTGTCGTCTGCTCGATGGATCTCTCAACTACGGGCCTAAATGTTTTTTTTTTTCTCTTTTTTCTTTAAGTTCTTTTTAGGAGAAAAATTAAGGGTATTGTGTGTTTTTCTTTAATATTTTTTTTTGGAGAAATATTAAGGGTATTGTGGAGGGGGAGGGGAGGGGGGTTTGATGTTTGTTTGTGTGTTTGGATATGTTGTTATGTATGTTTTTTTTATGTGTCTTCATGTTCTCATCTTCGGGTTTAGATAAATGTTTTTTTCTGTAATTATTTTTTTAGGAAAGAAATTAATAGTTATGATTTTTTTATGTTTGTTTTATATATATATATGTATATGTATATATATATATATATATATATATATATATATATATATATATGAATTTATGTATGTATTTTATATGTCTCTATGTATGTTTTTTTTCTTCAAAATTTGGAAGATAATCGTGTATTTTCGTTGAATTTCGTGTATTCTATATAATATTCATGTATTTTAGACGTTATTCGTGGATACGTTTTAGATAATACAATAGTTCAAATATTTTTTATAGTATCTATGGATACGTTTTAGATAATACGATTAGATGAAATATTTTAAATAATATTGGTGCCCTTTAGATGATATATATGGATACGTTTTAGATAAAGAAATTAATTAGATATTCTGGATAATATTCTTATATTCTAGATGATATCCATGGATACCTTTTGGATAAAATAGACAATAATAGTTTCGTATTTGCTGCAGGAGAAAAAGTATCACGTGACAGGAAGTTTTCTCCGTAGAATAAACACCCGGATCAGTAAATTGTTTGGAAATTCATTAGCCGGCAACCCACCAAAGACGATTCTAAGGGTAAACACAAACAGAAAGTTGGACCAGGATAAGCAGTGTGGAAGGAACAGAGAAGGAGAGGTGGAGATAGATGGATTGAGTGATAGATAGATACGTGAGGGCATAGTTAGGCGTCGGCGAATACATGCTTGAATACGTACATAAGCTAGGCATCTGCGATTGCATACATAGATTCGCATATGTAGACTTGTATGTATACATGTACCTAAAATGAGAGGGAGAGTTCACGCACACACACACACACACACACACACACACACACACACACACACACACACACACACACACACACACACACACAGAGAGAGAGAGAGAGAGAGAGAGAGAAAGAGAGAGAGAGAGAGAGAGAGAGAGAGAGAGAGAGAGAGAGAGAGAGAGAAAGACAGAGACAGAGAGAGAGAGAGAGAGAGGAAGAAGAAGAAGACGACGACGACGATGACGACGACGACGACGAAGAAGAAGAAGAAGAAGAAGTAGAACCGAAAGAGAGAAAGAAGAACCAGGAGAGAAAAGTAGAAGACACGACGAGAAAGAAAGACAGAAGGAAAGAACAGAGAAAGAAAGACATGAGGAAAGAACAGAGAGAGAGAGACGAGAGAAGCGAAAACGAAAAACCCGGGAGAGAAGAACCGAAAGAGAGAGAAAGCGAGAAAAGCCGAGAAGAACACACAAGACGTTATCAAGATTATAAATTCGACTAGCCAGAAATCAGGACGAAAAAGACGCCATTGAACAGCGTGAAGATATTAATTAAAGAACATAAAAGATGAAGGTTATTTTCACCGTCTCTGGATGCGCCGAGAAACCGCAAGGAAGGTTTTAAAAAGGGGTGCGTGTGGGTGGGGTAGGGGTGGGGGTAGGGGTGGGGGGTGGGGGATGGGTTTGTGGGTGTGGGTGTGTTAGTGAGTGTTAGTGTGTGTGTGTACGTGTGTGTGTGTGTGTGTGTGTGTGTGTGTGTGTGTGTGTGTGTGTGTGTGTGTGTGTGTGTGTGTGCGAGTGTGTGTACGTGTGTGAGTGTGTGCGTGCGTTTGAGAAAAAAAATTGCCGAATCAGATTTTTTAAAAATAAAATCTACAAATATATATATGTGAAACGCTGCTATCAAACCCGAAGAAGGAAACCCAGACATTAAAAAAAATAATAATAATAATAAATAAACTAAACAAGTAAATAAACTTTCCAACACGTAAAATAAAGACCGACAAATAAGTACAAAAAATCCCATAATCCCATTTTTGACCAAAAAGACTTTATCACGTAATTCCATTAACCAATAAACGAGAAAAGAGAAGAAAATGAAAATAAAAAAAAAATCCGGGACTTCACAAAGCGCGGGAAAATTCAAACGAGAATCGAACCGCTCGTTTACCTGTTCGAAAAAAAAAAACGAGCTCGTAAAATCACACATTGCTTGTTCGTCCTTTGTGGCTAAATTATCCTTTAGAAGACAGGTAGGAAAAGTCTGTGGGGTCTTCAACCTTAAGGGAGAAGGGAAAAGGAGATAGAAATAAAGGAATTTGATTTTTTTTTTTTTTCAATTTTTTTTTTTTTTTTTTTTTTTTTTTTTTTTTTTTTTTTTAAGGCTCGTTTTGTGAATTTATTGGATGGGCTGAAACGATAGCGGGCTCGAAGAACAATGTCGCGATTATAATCTTTCGGATATAAACTCATTGAGATTATATTATAGTTGTCGTTATCTTCTCCGGCTATCTTTCGCTCTTTCTCTTTCTTTTTCACTCTCTTTTTCGTTCTCTCTCTCTCGCACGTTTTTTTTTTTTTTCAACCTCCCCTCTTCCCTTTTCGTTTTTATTAGCTCCCTCTCTCTCTCTAATTCTCCATCTCTCTCTCTCTCTCACTCTCTTTCTCTCGCTTTCTCTCTCTCTCTCTCTCTCTCTCTCTCTCTCTCTCTCTCTCTCTCTCTCTCTCTCTCTCTCTCTCTCTCTCTCTCTCTCTCTCTCTCTCTCTTTTCTCTCTCTCTTTCCTTCCCTCCTTCCTTCTTTTCCTCCTCCCTCTCCCCCCTTCCTTCAATTTATCTATCTATCTATTTATCTGTATCTCCCTTTCCCCCCTCCCTTCCTCAGCCTCCTTCTCCCAAGCACACACAACCTTGGAAACCCGAAGATAAAACACACAAACAAACCCAAAACACACACACACACACACACACACGCATACGTACACACCCACCCAAAAAATCTGTAACCAAAGAAATCTGATCCAATTTCTTTTTTTTTCTCTCTTTTTTTTTAACCAGCGTGTTCAACTTCCACCATGAAAATTGATTTAAGAGAGATATATCCTACGAAGGCCAAATAAATTATAATTTTTTTTTTTATACTCCCTCTCCCTTTTAAACCTCAGAGGTGTATAAAGTGCCATACCGGGACTGGCTTCCCTAACGACGGGGAAAATGACTCTTATGCGAAACAGCAGTGAATGTCGTGGCTATGATTAAGCACATAGGTGTAAGTTACTGTATATGGAAGAAAGAGTGAAATATTAGGTCACGCCGAAAAGGCTTTTTTCTGTTTTTTTTTTCTTTCTCTTTTTTTCTCTTTTCTTCTCTTCTTTCTTTCTTTCCTCTTTTTCTTTTCTTTCTTTCTTTCTCCTTGTTCTTGTTCTTCTTCTTTCTTCTCCTTTCTTTCTTTCTGTATATGGAAGAAAGAGTGAAATATTAGGTCACGCCGAAAGGTTTTTTTTCTTTTTTCTTTTTTTCTCTTTTATTCTTTCTTTCTTTCCTCTTTTTCTTTTCTTTCTTTCTTTTTTCTTTTCCTCTTTCTTTTCTTTCTTCCTTTCCTGTTTTTCTTTTCTTTCTTTCTTTCCTCTTTTTCTTTTCTTCTTTTTCCTTGTTCTTGTTCTTCTTTCTTTCTTTCTCCTTCTCCTTCTTTTTATTTTTTTATTTTTTTCCTTCTTCTTCTTTCTTGATCCACATCTTTTTCTCCTTCTTTATTTTTCTTCTGCTTCTTCTTCTTTATTTTTATCTTTCTGTAAATGCAAGGATATCTGCACGACGGGGAGGTTCCAAGTGGGTTAATATTTGCAAAAAAAAAAGAAAAACAATAGGTAAATAATAATAATAATAATAGAGAGAAAAAACGAGATAAATAAAAAAAATAGAGACAGAATTATGGTATTAAATATCATTGTATTTTCACGCTAGGATGTTTATTGGTAATATTTTTTTCTCTCAGGTGATTTTTTAAAATATATTCCTTGTTTTAATATGATTCATTCATTTGTCAATTTGTTTTACTTTATATTTTGATTTTAAATCTAATTTCATTTGTGTTTTAGGCAAAACCTGAATGAATTACAAAGAAAGCTCTTGGATACGTTAAGATAAGGAATTCAAATCGTTTGTTCCCATATTAGGCAATCTGCAATCCTATTAAAAAAATATATAGACGAATTTTTATTATTCTAACTTGAAGTTTATGTTAAATTTTCTTTTGTTTCTCTCTTAACTATCCTTCTCCCTTTCACAAAGAATCATCATCTGTCTAGTTTCTCGTATTAGATTCCATAACGATCTCAACATCAAAGCCATATCAATTACAGAAATTCAAAACACGTTCTATTTAACGACCATTATCCCAAACACTCTGGCCATCCACAGGCAAACAATCTCCCCCAATTTACATTTATTGTGAACTATTTTGTGCATCTTTGTGCCGCGGGGAAGCGGGCTCCTCCGCCATTACAGGCATTTTCCAACCGCTCCATTATGTATACAAAGAGAAACGCGCGGGAACCCAAGACCTAACCTTCAAGAACTCCATTCATTAACTCGGTTTTTCTTGATGACTTGCCTTTGTGTCCTGCTCTTTGTAGTCCCCTTTTCTTGAAGCAGTTCCTCTCCTCTCTGCTCGTTCCTTTTCCTTCTTAATACGATAGTTATCGTATTTTTTTCTTTCTCTTTTTTTTTCTTTCTTTTGTGGCGAGAGCTTTCGTGTGCTTGTAGAAGGAAGGATTAGGAGAGGGTATGGGAACAGCCGGAATCTGTGGCCACGGGAGGTTTTGAAGGCTGAGGCTGGTGTAATGAGCTTATTATCTCTATACACACACGCACATGGGCACACACACACACACACACGCACATGGGCACACACACACACACACACACGCACATGGGCACACACACACACACACACATGTGCAAGCACACTCACACGCCCACGCACACTTACATATCCATATACATATACATAAACACACACACAAACACACACACACACACGTACATGGGCACACACATATGCAAGCACACTCACACGCCCACGCACACTTACATATCCATATACATATACATAAACACACACACACACGCACACGCACACGCATATAGTCACACACATACAGACACACTCACACGGCCACGCACACTTACATACACACACACACACACACACACACACACACACACACACACACACACACACACACATATGGCTTAGGTCTACTTGATAATCTACCTATTTTTTACCTTCTATTCCTAAAAATCGTTCTAGACGTTTCTTTATCTCTCCCTCGCCCAGTGGATTAGGATGAAGTGTAGGTTATCCACTGGTCACGCTATATAATCGGATTATCAGCCTGATTATAGAACAGATTTCTGTTGTCATCATCAATAATCTGGCAGTACCATACATGGACTAGCTCCTCTCCTAAAATGTAAACAGTATAATTATTATGTGCAGTATTTTTTCTGATATTCGCTTCGTGTATGGATCATAATATATTTCTTTTATTATAGGGGGATTTACTTAAGAAAATATCTGATTTTTCGAGAAGTTACCGTGACAGTGAAAATAGCCACGCTGTTCCTCTCACCATAACACTGAATGCAAATATCATGTTTAGATTATATTATTTTATTTATTATTTGTTTATCCCATCCATTCATACTGTTGATATTTATATATATATATATATATATATATATATATATATATATATATATATATATATAAAGATTCGTGATAACTAGACATGTTACTGTGACAGTTAAAATAATCTTGGCGTTCTTTTCACCGTAACACCCCACAACAAAAATGACTTTAGATATCATCATGGATTTGTAATATTATTTGGATTAATATTATATTTCTCATTACTTAATACCGTAGGTTCTTACCGGAGAAAAGAATTTCAGTTGCTCGACAAGTTACACTGACATTGAAAATAACCACGCCGTTTCTTTCACCGTAACGCCGCTTGAAAGAAACAAATGCAAATATCATTAATATCAGTGTATATATGATTTTTCTTTATTCCGTCCGTTCTTACTATTCATACATACCGAAGAAGAGCTTCGTAATTTCACAAGTTACCCCGACAGTGAAAATAACCGCGCTGTTCCTCTCACCGTAACACCGCACGCGTCATTCGAAACCGATACTCGACCACAACAGACCAATCACAGCACACGATCGCATGTTTGCAGAAAAGAAACCGTTATTCTCCAGTATTAAAACCTGCTTTTCATTTGTTATTACTTGTTATCCTTGGTCTATTATAATTTCGCTGTTTTCTCGTTATTGCTGTATAAATAAGGGATAAATTGGGTGAAAGGAATGGTTTCTTAAAAACAAAAATGTACACATGATTTGGCATTTGGTGATGTGTTGATATACAGAAATTTGATACTGTTATTTAGCTGTTGTACTGTTCTTCTAGTGTGTTGTTGTTATCACTGTTTTATATATTATTGTTAATGTAAATAGTGTTTTTGTTTAGACTATTGTTTTTGTTGTTAGTGCTATGTCACTACCATTGTTGTTTTTTTCTGTTTTGTTGTCATTGGCATTGCTGTTACAATTGCTGTTTTTGTAACTGATATTAAAATTGTTCTCATTTGTATTGCTGTTATATTTATCAATATCTTTCTTATTGTTAATTATAATTATTATGACTCATTGTTATTAATATCGTTTTTCTTATTATGGCTATTATTATTATTATTACCATCATCATCACAATCATTATTATTGTTGTTCTTCGTGTTTTTCTTCTACGTGTTTTTCACTGCTACTATTGCTACTGTTGCAACTTCTACCACTAACGTCAATACTAATGCTGATATTACTACCATTACCTTCATTGGTAATATGAAAAAAAATATATGGTTGTTCGCTGTTCTTCATTTTCTCCTTCACTTTCTTCACCCTCTCTTCATCTTCATCATTATCATCATCGCCATCATCGTAAGCACCATTATCATCATCATCATCATCATTTTCATCTTCATCTTTATCTTCTTTCTTCTTTTTCTTCACTTCATCCTCATCATCACATCATAATCATCACGTCATAATAGTCATCATCACATAATGATAATCATCATCATCATCGTCATTACAATGCCGATAGTAATAATATCGATAACAAAATAAATAATAGTGCTAATATTGATGAAAATAGTAGCAACAATGATGATGCTATTGATGATAAAAGGATGACTATAATAGCATGGACATATCTCATCACATCACTATCATTACTACTACGACTACTATTTACCAATTTCCATCTCCCAGCCTCTCGCCATTCGTCACCCAAACATTTCCCCCATTCTTTTCCATGTATACTTTTTTTTTGTCTTTTTTCTCATTTTCGATAATGCTGCCACCATTTTATCGGCCCAGCATTTCTCTCGTTCCTTTTCAAAAATTCTTATTTTTTTCTTTTCTTCTCTCTGTCGCTCTCTCTGTCTGTCTGTCTGTCTGTCTTTGTCTCTGTCTGTAGATCTGTTTGCTATTGTCTCTCTATCTCTTTCTCCATGTCTCTCTCTCTCTCTTTCCCCCCTCCCTCCCCCCCCCCCCTCTCTCTCTCTCTCTCTCTCTCTCTCTCTCCTCTCTCTCTCTCTCTCTCTCTCTCTCTCTCTCATCTCTCTCTCTCTCTCTCTCTCTCCCTCCCTCTCTCGTCTCCTCTTTTTTTGCATCATTTCGCTAATGCTTCCTCCACGGTCACACACCGCGCCATTATCTCCAGTCGTGTGTATATTCTCACGCACGCATCTCCACCGTACAATAATTTACCCCTTTGTTGTTTATCTCCGGGGTTGCCATACATAGGAGTTAGCGTCGATTTTTGCATGTCCTTCGTCTTTGCTTCGGGTGTTATTATCTTCCCCTCCCTCTCCTCCCTCTCCTCCCTCTCCTTCCCTCCCCCTGCCCTCGGATCTCCTTATCTCAGGCCCGGAATGGCATGGCCGAATTTTGCACGCTTTGCCACGGAGGGGGGGAGGGAGGGGGGGGAGAGGGGGAAGGGGGTGTCGCGGTTCGGATATTACTAGCCTACACCCCATCCCACCCCCCTCTTCCCCCCACACTCTCTGTTATTGCTTTGGCAACGTGTGTGTATATATATTTTTTTTAAATTCGTGGGGTTAGTCATGGTGAGGTGAATAAGCATTGTCTTGTTGCTGCAGTAAAATATGGCGGCGTATTTTTTTTCTTATTCTTTTCTATGTTTTTATTTTTTCTAATATGCTTTTTCTTTTATATTTCAGGGTTGTGTCAGCACGATGGCTATTTCTTCCCGGTGAGTCGACTTGTGCATTTTCTTTCATGTATTTTTTCCATTATATGATTTTTTGGAAAATCTAAATGAAATGTGATGGTAAAATACTGTTTTAAAATAACTTATGCCTTTTTTGTTATTTTACGAGAGTTTTTATTATATATATGTGTATATATATATATATATATATATATATATATATATATATATATATATATATATATGTATATGTAAAATATGGTTGTTCGGAAAATATCGTAGATAGATTGATAGATTTGTCCGGTCCTTATTGGAAATCTGATTGCAGATTATCATTTATTGCTTTATCTGTATTAGTAGCTAAGCTCAGATTTTCCTCGGATATTTATGTTATATCGAGGGCTTTATTAATCAAAAAGGACAATTACAGATATACTTCCAGTGTTTTCTCTTTCTACTCTATGGTTGTTGTTCACGAACTGATAGGAAAATAATTTATTTAATTAGTATATCATTAAAAACTCGTGTAACACTATTTTCTTTTCTTTTTTTCTTGTTCTGTCAAGGTAAGAACATTGATTTTTTCTTTGATTTATTATTTCGTCTTTTTCAATAAGGACCTATTTCTTAACATTAGTACTAGACTTTACGCCAAAGCTTACACACACACACGAAATAACTATACGCTCGTCATCATCACAAACAATAGAATTTCCGCTAGTCTTGTTTTTTTCGGCCTAAAAAATAAATACGTATTTCTTATCTACCTATCTGTTGTTAGTATTTTTTCTTATTTTATTATTGTTATTTATTCTTTTTCATAAAGAAATATGCGCGCACAAATAAAATACAAATAAGTCCGTCGCCGTCTTTTCGGCCTAAAATATATATATATATTCCTCAAGCCCATCTGTATGCCAGTCTCCGGTCAGTATAGTCAAGTAAAGTACATTGTCCA
>NC_091559.1:7106750-7111750 GCF_042767895.1 Penaeus vannamei | reverse complement strand
AGAAAGAAAGAGCTAGAGAGAGGGGGGAAGGAGAAAGAGAGAGAGAGAGAGAGAGAGAAAGAAAGAAAGAGAAAGAGAAAGAAAGAGCTAGAGAGAGAAGGGGCGAAGGAGAAAGAGAGAAGAGAGAGAGAGAGAGAGAGAGAGAGAGAGAGAGAGAGGAGAGAGAGCTAGAGAGAGAGAGAAGAGAGAGAGAGAGAGATGAGAGAGAGAGAGAGAGAGAGGCGCTAAGCAGATGCCATCACAGACACCGTCACCTGTCATGTCACCGCTGATTGCTGCTCCTGATGTTCTGTCATGTTTTTTCTCTCGTTTTTTCTTCTTCTTTTTTCAAGTCTTTTCTTTTTTTTTCTTTTTTTTCGTTTTTCTTTGTTTTTCTTTCTTTCGTGGTTTTCCTTTTTTTTCTTTCTTTCATTTTTTTCTTTTCTGTTTTTTCTTTCTTTCTTTTTTTTCTTTAAGAATAGCTAAGGGAATTCAATGTATGAAAATATTTTTATTGATATTGATAAATGTCAATAAAATAGCTTGTCAATAAAATATCTTTTAAGTTAACTTCAAGATTGGTCAAATTTCTTGTCATTTTTTTAAAGATTTCAGAATATAACACGTGATCCCCCCCCACCTTTTTTTCCCTCACTTAACTATGATATTTTGATAATCTCTTCCCATTTGTATACTGACATAATTATTGTTATGCACAATTTCTTTCTTTCTATATCTATCTATTTATCTCTTTTCTCTCTCTCTCTCTCTCTCTCTCTCTCTCTCTCTCTCTCTCTCTCTCTCTCTCTCCCTCTCTCTCTCTCTATCTATCTATCTATATATCTATCATCTATCTTTCTCTCTCTCTCTTTTTCTCCCTCTTTCTCTCTCTGTCATCACACTCCTCCCCTCCCTCCCCCTCCCCATCTCCCTCCCTCCCTCCCCGTCCCCTCTCCCCATCACCCTTCCACCCTCCCTCCCCATCACCCTTCCCTCCCACCCCATCTCCCTCCCTCCTTCCTCCCCCTCCTTCCCCCCTCCTCCCTCCCTCCCCCATCTCCCTCCCTTCCTCCCTCCCTCCCCCTCTCCATCTCCCTCCCTCCCCGTCCCCCTCTCCCCTCCCCCCTCCCTCCCCAATCACCCTCCCACCCCTCCCTCCCCGTCCCCATCTCCCTTCCTCCCCCCATCCCCATCTCCCTCCCTCCCCGTCCCCCTTCCTCCCTTGACTCGTCCGCCATTCCTCCTCCTTTGCAACTCTTCGTACTCACCTGCTTATCACCTCTCCTCTTTTCCCCTTATCTGCCGTCTCTCTCTCCCTGTCTTTCCGTTTCTCTTTCCCATATTATGCTGTTTCTTTTCCTTTCTTCTATTTATTTTTTCATCTCCCCTTTCCTTTTCTTCTATTTATTTTTTTCTTCCTTTCCTTCATTCTACTTTTCTCTCCGCTTTCCTTCCTCCCCCGTTTCTCCTTCACTCCTGTTTTCCTTCTTTCTCTCTTTCCTCATTCCACATTTTTGCTTGTTTTCCCCCCTTCTCTTCCATGTCTCCTTTACTCTCACTCTCCTTCTTCCTCCCTCCTTCTCCTCCCTAATTCCTTCTTTATCCCTCCTTCCCCTCTTCCCCAATTCCTCATTTGCTCCTACTTCCCATTTTTATCCCTCCTTCCCCTCTTCCCCAATTTTTCCCTTGCTCCCACTTCCCTTCTTTCTCCGTCCCCCATTCCTCTTTCTCCCTTCCCTCCTCCCCCATTTATCCTTTCCTCCCACTCCCCTCCTTTCTCCGTCCTTCCCTCCTCCCCCATTTATCCTTTCCTCCCACTCCCCTCCTTTCTCCGCCCTTCCCCTCCTTCCTCGCCCCCGCTGACACCCCTCGCCCTGGCCATCATGACGGTTAATGACCCATAGATGAGGGCTGACAGGGTGGGGCTGACATTTTCCCTCTCTAACTCGACCCTCCTCCGATCTAAGTCCCTTTTTTTTCTTTTTTTTCCATTTTACAAAAATTTCGTAGTTCATATAAAGGGGCGGTGTTGGAAGGAAGGTTTTCACGTGCAGGAATACTCGGTTTTGCAATACGTATTTATGGTCCGGTTTCCGAACAGATGCAAACTACATGCGGGTGTTAATGCGGAGACGCATGAATATGTAGGGAGGCCTTGCCATCAGCGTCCACTAGGTAGGAACTGCTAGTAACGTGGCTAGTTGTTGGAAGTGCCATGCCCTTTGTTGGCGCAATGTCGCTAATGGGTAAGGGATAGTAATGGATACGTAAAAGGGAGTTAATAGCAGATACATGGGTAGTTCGGGGAGACACAGAGGCCTTGTAGCGGGTCGTAAAACAGGTACGGACACACAAACGAGAATACAGGACGAGCCACGACCGGCAGGAAGGAAGGTACCCCGTGAAAGACGACTTGCAAGGAGGAGGAACGGAGGGAATTTCGCTCCTGCTCCGAAGTCAAGCCGAATTATGACGGCAGGCGCGGCAGAAGGGGGGAGAGAGAGAGAGGGGGAGAGAGAGAGAGAGAGAGAGAGAGAGAGAGAGAGAGAGAGAGAGAGAGAGGGAGTGAGAGAGGGAGGGAGGGAGGGAGGGAGGGAGGGAGAGGGAGAAGGAGAGAGGGAGAGGGAGAGGGAGAGGGAGAGGGAGAGGGAGAGGGAGAGGGAGAGGGAGAGAGAGAGAGAGAGAGAGAGAGAGAGAGAGAGAGAGAGAGAGAGAGATATGAATGACGGATGTGGGTTAGGGTGTGTCGTAGAGGCGCGAGGCGTGACAGGTAGTTGACGCCAAATTAATGACACCCCGAAGGCTTTTTTGTGACAGGGGCTTGTTGAGAGGACGTGGCACGGGGTTTAGTGGGGGATGGAGTGTTGGACGTGAGTGATATAACACTTACTCGTGGCTTACACTCTTAATGACGACGGTGGACGCCTGGTGAAAAACAGTCATAGGGTGAATAAGTGTACACACGCGGTGAAAAACAGTCATGGGGTGAATAAGTGATGAAAAACAGTCATAGGGTGAATAAGTGCACACGCGTGGTGAAAAACAGTCATAGGATGAATAAGTGTACACACGTGGTGAAAAACAGTCATAGGGTGAATAAGTGTACACGCTTGGTGAAAAAACAGTCATAGGGTGAAAAACAGTCATAGGGTGAATAAGTGTACACGCGGGGTGAAAAACAGTCATAGGGTGAATAAGTGTACACGCCTGGTGAAAAACAGTCATAGGATGAATAAGTGTACACACGTGGTGAAAAACAGTCATAGGGTGAATAAGTGTACACACGTGATGAAAAACAGTCATAGGGTGAATAAGTGTACACGCGTGGTAAAAAACAGTCATAGGGTGAATAAGTGTACACACGTGGTGAAAAACAGTCATAGGGTGAATAAGTGTACACGCGTGATGAAAAACAGTCATAGGGAGAATAAGTGTACACGCGTGGAGGAATGGGAATAATGATGATAATATTGATGACATAAGATAATTCTGAATATCATTTCATCCATTTCAGGTTGTTAATATAACTACAGAATCTGAGGAAAATGATTATGGTATTAATATTAATAACATGTAGGGAAAATTACTACAATAATGATACTGTTGATAATAAATGTTTACTCTAAATATCAAACCAAGCAATTAAGACCAAATTTTAATTGCCGACGCGTGATGAGAAATAATTACACTATTAATAATTATGGACACGCGGAGAGAGAGAGAGAAAAAAAACGATAATAACGAAGATACTCATTAATACACATTTTCTTATACTCATACATCTTTCATCAAACATTTCCCTTTCGTAACATGTTTATCACCTTTCTCCCTCCCCCCTTTCTCCTCTATTCGTCTATAATTCCTCTCCATTTAACGTCAAGTACAAATAATTACATTAAATATGTAGATAAGTACATAAGATTTACTAAGATCCTCATTTAAGTGTTATGAATGATGTGTCATGAGGGACGAGGAACGTAAACACATTAAGGGTTAATAAAGAATATAAATATGTGATATAAAAACTCCGTTCCTCTTTTTCCCTTCCCTCCTCCCCCATTTATCCTTTCCTCCCACTCTCCTTCTTTCTCCGTCCCTTCCCTCCTCCCCCATTTATCCTTTCTTCCCACTCCCCTTCTCTCTCCGTCCTTCCCTCCTCCCCCATTCCACCCCCCTTCTTTCTCCGTCCTTCCCTTCTCCGCCATTCTCTCTCTCCCTTCCCTCCTCCCCCATTTATCCTTTCCTCCCACTCCCTCCTTTCTCCGTCCTTCCCTCCTCCCCCATTCCACCCCCCTCCTTTCTCCGTCCTTCCCTCCTCCCCCATTCCTCTTTCTCCCTTCCGTCCTCCCCCATTTATCCTTTCCTCCCACTCCCCTCCCTTCTCCGTCCTTCCCTCCCTCCCCCATTCCTCTTTCTCCCTTCCCTCCTCCTCCATTCCTCTCTCTCCCTTCCTTCCTCCCCCATTTATCCTTTCCTCCCACTCCCCTTCTTTTCTCCCGACCTCCCCTCCTCCCCATTCCTCTTTCTCCCTTCCCTCCTCCCCCATTTATCCTTTTCTCCCACTCCCCTTCTTTCTCCGTCCCTTCCCTCCTCCCCCATTCCTCTCTCTCCCTTCCCTCTTCCCTCATTTATCCTTTCCTCCCACTCCCCTTCTTTCCCCGACCTTCCCTCCTCCCCCATTCCTCTCTCTCCCTTCCCTCCTACCCCATTTATCCTTTCCTCCCACTCCCCTTCTTTCTCCGACCTTCCCTCCTCCCCCAATCCTCTTTCTCCCTTCCCTCTCCCCATTTCTCCTTTCCTCCCACTCCCCTTCTTTCTCCGACCTTCCCTCCTCCCCCATTCCTCTTTCTCCCTTCCCTCCTCCCCCATTTATCCTTTCCTCCCACTACCCCTTCTTTCTCCGACCTTCCCTCCTCCCCCATTCCTCTCTCTCCCTTCCCTCCTCCCCCATTCCTCTCTCTCCTTTTCCCTCCTACCCCATTTATCCTTTCCTCCCACTCCCCTTCTTTCTCCGCCCTTCC
>NC_091559.1:7074250-7099250 GCF_042767895.1 Penaeus vannamei | reverse complement strand
TGTGTCAAAAAGCAAGGTCAGTTCGAGTAATTGAATGTGAAAATATATTTTTTTCTGTTATGATAACCAGTAGATTGGCATGTATTTAATTACCAATCAACAAATTACATTAAAAAAGATATAATATACTTATAACTATTATGTGGTTTATTTGATATTTCAAGGTTGGTGTCTATTGGAAAGTGGTGTGCGACAAGCCCCAGGATCCGTCTGGAACATCAGTGAATGTGAAGTGTGTGCTTGTAGAGATGCCCAGGTTGTCTGTAATGAGGTAAGACTTACACAGTGCAGTTAGTGTTGGGATCATAGTAGAATTGTGAATGAATGATTGATATTGGCAGTATATTTTTTATATTATATTACTTGCCCACTACAGTTATTTCTGTAAACAATATGATAATGAAATATCATTAAGTACAAAATGGACATGACATTGTTGTGCACACACACGAAAGACAATGCAATTACTTTTTCAGTTATATGCTCACAAATAGATTAGAAAACAGTTCGAATCCTTAAGTTACAATTATCCCCAGGTGAGGTGTGAGTACAGCCAGTGTGGACCTGGGGAAGAATTGGTGACGAGACCTGGTGCCTGTTGCCCTGAGTGTGCCATCAATCTCAACCTCTGCTTCCATGATACCAGACTCAGACAGGCAAGTATCTGTTTGTACAGTATGTATATATTTAATATTGCATGGATATTATTGTTTACTTTACTTGGGTAATGCTAATAGTAAAAGATTCCAAAGATTGCAATAACTAGTTGACTGACACTTTGATCACACACACAGGATGGTGAGGTGTGGAGTTCAGGAAGCTGTCGTGTTTGTTCCTGCAATTCTGGCAAGGTTACCTGCCACACTCCTGCCTGTGCCCCATGCCCTCCAGGTCTGGCTCCTGTGTCAAGCACATCAGATGATTGTTGCCCTGAGTGCCAACCTCTGACATGTCCTCCCAACTGCATGACCTGTGTGCCTGGTTCTCCTAACCCCACTTGTACCATGTGTGAAGAGGGGCATTACCTCCAGGATGGGACTTGCATCTCTTCTTGTCTGGAGGGATGGTTCCAGCAGGGTGGTGTGTGCCTGGCATGTCATCCCTCCTGTGCTGCTTGTAATCAGGCTACCAGATTCCACTGCAGCAAGTGAGTGAATATTTTCTCATTGTTTTTCAAAATAAGGTTCTTGTGTAATCTGTGTAATATTGCATGATGATAATCGTATGATTTATCCTGTATGATTCAATTGTTTATTATAATTTTCAGGTGTCACCTCGAGAGCATGCTGCGTGAGGGCGAGTGTGTCTCAGACTGTGGAAGAGGCTTCTACCCAGAGGCTGAGTCTTGCTTCCCTTGCCATAGTTCTTGTGCAGAATGTTCAGGGCCTGAGGCTAACCACTGTCAGGTGTGCCAAAGTGGAGCCTATCTCCATGCTGGCACTTGTGTCACCTCATGCCCAAGAGGATATTATCCCAGGTAAGGGCATTGTCTCTACACTATATGCAAGATTTTGGTGTTGGTAAATGCACTAGTGGAGTAGGTATGATACAAATATTATATTAGGTATACATCAGCAGGTCAGTTCTTCTCCATTAAGTGTTGGTTAATGTATGCTTCTGTGTATATCATCACAAGCTAAATATTTATGCACCTGTTATTAGTTAACAGGAATAATCAAACTGCAGATCATCTTTCCTCAGTCACTGACCTGGTGCATTTTCAGAGAACGGGTGTGCGAGGTGTGTGAGGAACACTGTGAGAAATGTGGAGTAGGCGAATGCCTGCTCTGCCAGGATGGATTCTGGTTGCAGGATGGACGCTGCCTTGACCAGTGCCTGCCTGGACACTACCAAGGCCCTCACAACACTTGCCTCAGTAAGGAGAGAAGCATGCTTGCAGTTCTTTTGGAAGTGAAGTGAAACTATATTGCTCATGAGACTGATAGTGTATAGTTTGTGTTTTTGAGAAATGTTTATATAAAGTGGATTAGCAGGAAAATGTTTTAGATGCTTTAATAATTGAAATAATCAGATATTTAGGATTTATATATATATATATATATATATATATATATATATATATATATATATATATATATATATATATATATATATATATATATATAGGGTAGCAAACTGATACTGTATAGTTTGGAACACATTTACTGATATACTAATATGGAAGTACAGTATATGATCTGAGATGTCATGTAGCATAGTAACTACAATATGAAAGAAACATGATGAATATAGGATACCTTATTAAAGGAAATCTGAGCAGAATCACTAAATAGATATTTCACAACATAGGCTGTCATAGTTCATGCGGGACCTGTGATGGACCAGGAATATTATCCTGCACTTCCTGCCCACACTACTTGCTGAAGAGTGGTTCAGCTTGTGTGGAAATGTGTCCTAGTGGGCACTACATGGGTGCTGAGGAGTGCCTTCCCTGTGACTCTGCATGCTCACAGTGCCTGGGTCCGGGAGAACACAGGTATGTCTTGTCTGTTTGGTAATGCACTTTGTTGTTGGTAAGTTAATATTTCCTCTTGGTCTGTTGGTGACATCAAACTTGCCATTCAAAAACGTTTTCTCTTGTAATGAGTCTCCTTTATGTTTTATCTTGTCTGTCAGTGATTATTTTAGCAGGTTTACTTAATAACATAAAGGAAAGAAAATGTATAATGTCTTATAGTTGAAGTTAGTGATACAGTTTTTTTATGAAATTATGAATATCATTCCTTTAACCTTAGCAAAAATATCCTAAATTAATTGTGGGTATCTGACTTTTTGTTTTGAACAGATGCGTTGAGTGTAGCAATGATAAACAGGTGGTTGTATTAGTCAATGGAACAGCTGGTGAATGTCAGGATACATGTCCTGAAAATCAAAAGCTGATGGATCACATTTGCATCAGTAAGTTAAGATGTCTGCACCGTATTTCATTAAGAGTTTCTTCATTTAGTTGATGATAGTTATTTTATCCCTGATAGTTATATAGAAGGAAGAATCCATTTGCCTTTCCTGATTCTGATGCATCATATCACACAACTGTGTATGTGAAATACTGCAAAGCATTGAGTACCTAAATACTATTATGACAAAAATATTAATGAGCTGTAAGCTGATATATATAAATGTAATTCGGATACAACTAGATAAAAAATGTTCACAGTTGATATATGTATCCTTTTTCCTAAGGTGGGTCTAAGGGCTGCAAGAACTGGCATGTGTCAGAGCCAGAGTCATGCCTTGAGTGTGAAGACGGCTGGCTCTTCCAGGAACAGCGCTGTGTCAAGGAATGCTCTGGTGGCTTTTTCCAGCAAGAAAGTGGAAACGTTTGTTTGCGTGAGTTCTGTCTCAAATTATTTTTATGAAAAATAGTAAAGTTACTTTTAAAAATGGAAAATGTTCTTGTAGTTTGTAACTAGAATAGATGAAATCAGAAGGACTTTTCTCTCTTTTATGAAAACAAAAAACTTGTCCCATTCAGCCTGTGATCCAAGATGTGAGACTTGCTCTGGACCAAGCCAGAAACACTGTCTAAGTTGTCATAAGAAAGCCACACTACATGAAAGAGGAGAGAGTGCTGAGTGTCTCACGAAATGCTACCGAAGGACCTTTTTGGCTGAAGACAATACTTGTCAGAGTAAGTGTCGTTGTGTAATGAGGATATAGGAATATTTATCTCACAGTTTAGACTCTAGCCATTATATCTATAAGACATTAAAAAATATATATATATATTCTAAAAGCAAATGCTCTTTTTGATGATCTGTAAGTTGAAAAGATTCATATAGCTTGTGCTGAAAAATGATATTACTGTTCATGAATTACAGCTGATATCCATAAAATATATATATTCACAATACATTTTCTCCTTAGCTTGTCACAAGTCATGTGAGGCGTGTGCACCCGATCCTGGCAACAGCACCCTCTCCCTCTGCCTGCAGTGTAAAGGGAAACGCAAAATCCCTCAAGGACAAGAATGTGTGAACGTCTGTCATAGGGGCCATTTCCATCATCAAGTACTGGACAGGTGCATCAAGTGCCATCCAAGTTGTGCCACTTGCAAGGGTGAAGCCTTGAATGATTGTATAAGTTGCCATGATCATGCAGAGTTAACTTCTGAGGTATGTAGTTTATGCATTTCGTCTGCTTAAACTGGTGCATGTCAAAAGTATTTTTGATGTCCCAAAGGATGTGAAGGATATCTGCTTGTTGACTTTTAAAAGCGTAGAATATACAATTAATATATTTATAAGACAACTGTATAACCTTTATGAAAGTAATGATTTCCATAATCAGTTAGTGTTTCTTACCTATATATGTTTGCTAACTCGAGGGAAGTAGTCCCTGATAGAATGTGTAGCTGATATTGTAATACATTGAAGTAGGAGAATACTTGAGAGTCATTGTATGTCACATAACTTACACATGAGATTTAAATAATGAGGCTGTACAAAAGAAAAGCATTTTACTTCTTCCTGATCATAATTGTCATTTGTCCATCATCATATATGCAACAGGGTACTTGTGAAGAAACCCAGTGTCCAAGAGGATTCTACGCCTCTGGTGATGGGGGTTGCATACCTTGTCAGGGTGATTGTGACACCTGTAGCAGAGATGGAACCATTTGCATCACCTGTCCTCCTCACCTTCATTTGCTCTATGGCAAGTGTGTCACCAAGTGTCCACACATGTTTTATGCGGACGATTCAGCTGGCGGTGAATGCCAGGAATGCCACTGGACTTGTGAGGAATGTCTTGGCCCCACAGAGTCTGACTGTTTGAGTTGTGCTGTGAATATGTTCCTTGAGGGAAACAAGTGTCTACCACAGTGTTCTCCAGGTAGGACTGTGTGATTTCTGTAAATTTTGATTTGTTAATTCCATAGAAGAGAAACTCAAAAATATTAATGCTAAAGTAGATTATAATTTTTTTGGATGATGTAAAAGATCTGTTATATTTCTCTTAAATATGATGTTATTCTTTGAAGGTCACTATGCCATGGGAAAGACATGCATGCCATGCTCAGCTGGCTGCACAGCTTGCAACAGCAGTTCTGAATGCCAGGCCTGTCATTCCCCATACCTGCTGCAAGATGGGCAGTGTTCAACATCATGCAAATCTGGAACCTTTGCCAATGTGTTCAATAATAACTGCAACAGTAAGATCACTAATTGTTTATCAACACAGTATCATTCATGATTTCAAAAATAAGTATTTGTTTTTATTCCAGTTTTATTATACCTACTTCTGATCATGTCATTATACATCAAGAACAACAGAACCTGAACTTATCTAAACTGTTTTGATTCTACACAGAATGTGGGGAACACTGCATGAGTTGTTCCTTGTACGAGTGCCACGAATGCCTCCCACCGTACCTGCTGCAAGATGGTCAGTGTGTGGACAAGTGCAGCAAGGATTACTTTCCAAGCAAAGATGATGGCATCTGTTACTTTAATATGAAAGCACCCACTTTGAGGATCTTAGCCCCCTTGGTTGCTGAGCACAACAGACCTCAGATAATCAATGGGTCTATCATTTATGTCCAAGATGCTGACACCCCCAACAACCGTCTGAAGATCATTATAGTGGAACCACCCTCTAACGGAGTCATTTTCAAGGTCGGGGGAGGAAAGAAGATGGTTATGAAGAAGGGGCATCAATTTGCAGTGGAAGACATGCATGAAAACAGAATTTTGTATAAGCATGAATCAAATCGTCCTCTGTATGGGGAAATGAGCCTACGTGTCACCGACGGGCATTTTCGTTCAAGCGTTGAAATGATATCTGTAAACGTGATCTCGAAAAATCAACCAGAAATAGTGACCAATGAACCTCTGATTGCAGTCCGTGGTGGCAGCCAAGCTATCACCAGCAAAATACTGGACATCCGCGACCAGGACAATAGTGAGAGTGTTACAGTAACAGTTGTGGATGGGCCAAAGAATGGCCATCTCTCTGTCAGAGGAGAAGAGTTGGTTTTGTTCAACTTGCAAGAACTAGCCGAAGGTGTGGTTATGTACACTCATGATGGCTCTAATGTTACATCAGACATGGTGCTTCTGCAGGCATCAGATGAACACACAGTGGTAAACTTCCTCTTTCAAGTGTACATTGTGGATCATGAGAAAAGCATCCCTGTGTTGGTGAAGAATCGTGGTGCTAAGGTTCAGGCAGGGCACCGTGTCCAGATCTCCCCTCAGTTACTCCAAGCTGCAGATATCGACTCTGACAATGGCAACTTGGTGTATGCCCTTCTCCCCATGCTCCAAAACCCAGGTCATGGTGAGTAGATAAACACTAACTTTGTCCCAGGATTTCTTTAAAATAGTGTTTTACTTATTCATATAGAAGTGAAAAAGCAGAATCAAAAGCACAGTAGCACTGCTTTCTCTGTTATTTTCAGGCAAGTTGATTTTGATGATCCCATTGCCACCTGCCCCAGATGGCTTCTACAATGATGGCTGGACACAGATGGACGAGTCGCACCTTATTCGCCCAACAACCAGGTATTGAATAAAGCTGAAATATTTAAATATATTGATGTTTTTTCAGACAGAAATTTTTCTCATGCACTTGATACAAATCAATTTGTACATATTTTCCAAAGTCTCCTTTTACATATTACTTGAATATGTATCACATGCTATAAGGGAAAAGTCATGTTTCATCAAAATCCCCTCCAATGACAGCTTCACCCAACGCGATGTGAATGAGGGTCGAGTGTGGTACATTCACACAGACAAGCAGGGGCAAGACAGTCTCATCTCAGACCAGTTACTGTTCTCTGTAGCTGACAGTTCTCACCCGCCCAACATCCTCTCTGATCAAGCCTTTGTCATCCAGGTTGAACCATCTAATGAACCCTCTGAAATGTCCCCAACACCTGGTGTTCAACTTGATATTACGGTAGGAAAGGTGTTTAGATGGAGTTTTGAATTAAAAAATAAAAAGAAGATTTAGAAGTTAGATACATATTTCAACCTTATCTCATCTCCTGTATCAGATTTACTTATTAAACTTCTTTAATGCAGGTCCAGGAAGGGCAAGCTGTCAGCATCACACCTCAGTACCTGTCCTTCTCAGGTGGAAAATCTCCAGAACACATTACATATACCATCACACAACCCTTGGGTCCATACGATGGCTCACTTTTCAATATCGACTCGCCAGGTCTTGAGTTGAGGCAGTTTACACAAGCTGACATCAATGATATGAAAATAATCTATATGCCTCCTCTTGGTGACATTGGTGATGAAGATAAATTCTTCAGCTTCAAATTTGTCGGTATGGAAAAGTTTTAATACACTTATTTGATTAATAGTTTATCATTATGTTCATAAACAGGAAGGTGTATACCTCCATGATGCATTACAAGAGACTTTAAAGGTCTTGATACACATTCCTTGAAGTTTTGAACACAAGAACCTATTTTCAGTGAGTGACCAGATGACAGGAGAGCCAAGTGGTTTGCCGGAACAGAAGTTTACAATCCACGTGGTCCCTTTCCAGGGCTCTCAGCTGGCCTTTACTCATGAGAACCCTGAACTTATCATTCAGAGTGTTAGTACTTGAGAAGTTGTGTTATCCTTAAAAATCTTATTCCCATTTGTTGCATAATGAATGTAGAATTTCATTTGTAACATAATGTAATATAGGAGAATGTTATGTACTGTGACATGTTTTAACAGTAGATGAAAATAACATGTTTAAAGTGTAGTAATATATTTTATAATGTTATCCGGAATATATAAAAATGAGCACAACTTAAACTGAATTTACCTTTGCAGCGGGATTCAGTATTGCTTGAACCACAGTTCTTCGAGCTGAAAAACTTGGATCAGATTGAGGAGATTGTGTTTATATTACTAGAGGCTCCTCAGCATGGTACCATCACTCAGGAGATTAATGGAGAGTCCTTTATGTTTACAGAACGTAAGACATGAATTCCATGTTATGTACAATGGTTTTGTCAGTTTGTTTATTTGAATGTGGAAGACAAGTAATGTTAGTTATATTATTTAGACATATATATTCAGTGTTTTACCTCCCCTTAAAAAAACATGTTAAAGAGTATTCTTATTTCCTGCCCAGAGGACAGTTTCACCAAAGATGAAGTACTGAATTCCCGCATAATGTACACACACGATGGATCAGAGTCAAGCTACGACTTCATAGTGATACTTGCCCTTGGTCATTCCTCTGAAGCCAGCTCTAGGATCTCCATCACAATCAGACATGAAGACGACAGACAGCCAACGAAGAGTGAAAACGCCTCCTTCTCTATGACTCTGAGGGAAGGTTTGTGTCGAAGGGAGTTTTTTGTATGAGGATTAAAGATTTAATGTGGACATACTCCCCACATATATTTCCCTTGAAGAAAATTTTTTTTAAAGTGACAATACAATAACCAATTGATGTATAATTACCACATCGTCTGTATATCATTCATGGAATCAACCCACATCATGCACTTCTTACAGGGGAGTCCAGAGTTCTTAGTAGGCTGCAACTTTACTTCACTGATGTCCACTCTCCCGATGAGGACCTTGTATATACCCTTACGAGCCAGCCTCTGTACGGAGCTCTCACCATCCTTCAGCCAACTGGATTCTCTCAAATGCTCAACCAAACACACAAGTTCACGCAAGCTGATATATTATACGGTCTCATCAACTATACTTCAAATGTGGAAATCGGGATATCGGAAGTCATGGATAGCTTGGTGTTTAACGTAACTGACCCTAATAATAACGTATTGAGTAACCAGGTGACTATGATTTTTTAGATTTTGTTGATATATTATAGACAGGGTACATGTATTAACAGTGTCTTAAAAAAGTATTTCGAATAGATGCCTAGCATAACAGCGCAGTGTGAATTGTGTTATTAGATTAAATTATGTGTGTATAGGTTTACTTTCATAATGCTGTACAGATTTAGATAGATTGACTTTTATTTCTATATCTTTAGCTAGAATTGCTTTCATGTCAGTTTTTTTTTTTTTTTTTTTTTTATTACAGTTACATTTATATGCAGCTGTTCATTAAGCTCGATATTTGTATTAACGCAAGCATCAATTAATCAGGTGTTAAAAGTGAGGATCCAGCCAGTTGACAACCAGGAGCCTAGAGTAACTGTTGGACCAGCAGTGGAGGTGTTGGAGGGGGGGAGTGTTGTGCTTCCTCCGTCCACTGTCATGGCTACTGATGCTGACACACCTCCAACGGAACTTAGGATCATTATTGATGCACCTCCAATATTTGGATACATTACTAATACACTTGCAGGTGAGGGAGAGAGAGAGAGGTGTTTTTTTGTTTGTTTGTTTTCACAGGTACACAGTAGAAAGTGAATTAAGTTTATAAACAGTACTTTATACAAAACACATTTTTTCCTATCCAAAGTAAATTCTGAGAAACTAACAGAAAGCACAGTCCCTTCCCTAGAGCCTAGAAGCAGTCCAGGGAACACCTCTCCCATGCTAGAATTTACTGTGGGTGATGTCGTTGCTGGACGAGTGGCTTACGTGCAGTCACAGCACCGTCATCAGGAGCCCACACAAGATTCACTACTTTTCCACGTGAATGATGGCATTAACTCGTCTCCTACCATGAGAATCAATATCACAATACAGGTAGGTCATGAAATGAAAAAGTAGACATATGTGGAATATGTATTTAAAAGGGAGGGAAATTTTTATGAATTGAAAGTATATAAATATTGTGGAAATTGATATAACCATCATTGAGAACTATGAATAAACCAGCATTAATATTATATTACTATACCAGAAGCGAAAATAATAACAATAATGATAATAGTCATCAAACTTTTCTCAAGCTGCATTCTACTCATTTCTTCAGCAACGTAATTTGGTTTCACACTATTGCAGCCTGTAAATGACGAGTCACCGGTTATTTTGGGAGAGCAAGTCATACTGGAACAAGGCCAGACCATTGTCATCAGGAACCAGTCCCTCTTTATATCAGACACGGACACGGAACCTGAAGACCTGATAATCACTATCCAGCAGTCACCTTCCCATGGTATGTTATAGATAAGAAATGATTTTCAGTCTTTTTCAAACAAGGAGTCATTGGTACTTTCAAAGATATAGAGATTCAAGGTTATGAAATGGAAATTTAATGAAACACTTAACTTTTTCCTCAGGGTCTGTACATAAGAAGACATCACCATATGTATCCATTAAGAAGAGTGAACTGCTAAGTCGAGGCCAGAAATTTACCTTCAGAAACCTTCTGGATGAACTTGTCTTATACAGTCACGATGGTTCTCGAGACCCAGAAGATGTCATGGAAATTATGGTAAGTCAAAACCGGTGAATTTTATAAACACTGCATGTTTGTATGTGTATCTATCTATCTATCTATATAGTATATATATATATATATATATATATATATATATATATATATATATATATATATATATATATATATATATATATATATACTTATATTAATATTCATAGTGCTTTATATATATACTTTATATATATATATATAAGTATCTCATTTTATATAAATCTGTGGACATGATTTGCCTAATACTCTTTTCTTTTGAAGAATCATAGATGTACTAAATATTCTTCCAGGTAAGTGATGGTAACCACGAAACAGGAGGCATCATTGAATTCATCATTCTGCGGAAGACTGACGAAGCTCCAAGACTAAGACTGAACCATGGCCTCACACTGAAGGCTGGTGAGGTGTCTCTGATCTCTCCATCTTTGCTTATGGCAGAGGATGAGGACTCGGAAGTGGCCAAGATAAAATACGTTGTGACGAGACTTCCCACATCTGGGAATGTTGAACTGTTCGAGCAGGAGGCGAACGCTTGGAGGCCTCTCACTGTGGGTTCAGTTTTCATGCAGGAAGATATCCTCAATGGCAATGTGAGGTAAGGATGATACCGGTTCATGTGGACAAATGTAGGAAAGGGACGAGTGAGAATGAATATCCTTACAGTACAAGAGATGTATATAACTGGTTTTGAATATTTCATCAGAAATGTATGTATTTCTGATGAAGATATATTTGAAACTGGTAAAATACATCTTTTTGTATTGTGAAGATAATCATTCTCATTCTTACCTTTTCTACATAAGGACAATACCATTACTTTTATATTATCATTTCAGTAGCATTTGGCTATTTTATGATTATCTGTTTCACTGATTTCTCAAGGCCAATTTAGGCTGTGAGAGGTTATACACTTGTGCATTCTGTTTCTTTTTTGAAAGAAAAGAAGAGAAATATATTTGCAAATCTCTCTTTCTATTGATTTATCTGTCTTTATGTGAAGCATCTTTTTATTTGGTTTCAAAAGCAAATTGAATTCTAATGTGAATAATTAATAATATACAAACATTTTGCAGGTTTTCCCACCAAAAAGACACTCAGGCTGGGACAGACACACTGCACTTCAACCTCCAAGACACAGAAGGCAACGTAATGATGGACCAGGCTCTCTCAATCACCGTGTTGGAGGACAAAGTTCCGCCTCGCATCACGCTCAATGTTGGTCTCTCGCTTATGGAGGATGCCTCAGCTCCCATAACTGCTGATCTCCTGTCTGCCATGGATGCTGAGATGGACCCAATGGAATTGGTATTTATGGTAAGAATGTTGAGTGTTAATGTTGCCTATAGATTTGATAAATTTGTGCAAGATTTAACAAAATGTGAAATACTTGTTTCTCAAAACAGATTGAAAAAGGAATATTTAAAATTGCACTGCCTAGTCATAAAGATAAAGAGAATGTCCTTTTTCCATCATCCTGAAAGAACTAAATTCCATAATACAATAATGACTCAAAGAACAGGGCCAGATGTATAATGTTCCGTACTCAAATTTGAACTTCCAAAACAGTTGACAAGTGGTCCTAACCATGGGCAGCTAGAGCTCGCAACAGCCCCTGGAAAAGCAGTGACCACCTGGACACAAGGAGCACTAGAGTTAGGAATCCTGCGCTACCAGCACCAGTCTGCAGACGAGAGCCCAACAGATCAGTTTACTTTCGTGGTTTCAGATGGGTGAGTCAGACGGACTTTGAACAAAAAAACTGATATGCTTGATTATGATGGAGAAATTTTTGAATGTGGATACCTTATTTATCTGCAAAACAGGAAAAAAAACAGTTACAACAGATAACACAAATGGTATACTTGTTTTCAGTTATAACAATGCCAGCCAGTCCTTCCACATCAACATCATTCCTGTAGATGATGAGCTTCCTCTTCTCGTGCTGAATCACATCAAGGTACAAGAAGGAACAAGAAAAACTATATCACAATTTGAGATCGAAGCGTTGGATGCTGACACCAAGGATGACCTCATTATATTTGAAATTACAAGACAACCTCGCCATGGGAGTTTACAGATCAAGAAAGGAGACAAATATATAGATACTAAGGTATAATAGCAGTAACTTGTATCATACTTATGCTTGTATATTATATATTGATGTATGCCTGGACTTATAAATAGTATTTATATTTTACCATGTGTATGTTCAACTTCAACAGATTGAAACACAGTAAGTAAATTGGAGAAACATCAACAGTCCTCAGAATTGTATGTAGTCATGTTAGTCAGACTAATGTTCTATAGTAGCATCCATATTTTTACAGACATTCAGCATGAGAAACTTATACAGTGGAGATGTGTCCTACCTCCATGATGGCTCTGATGCCTCTCGAGATTCCTTCAAAATCAAAGTTTCCGACTCGACTAACAGCATGTACATGAAGGGGAGAGGAGAAGAGGCCACACGAGAACCTTCCACAGTGCATATTGAGATCTCCTCTGTGGATGATGGAACTCCCATTATCACAGCAAACACAGGACTGCATTTTCTCCAACATGAGGATGGCAAGGTTTGTGGCATCTCTTGGGAATGTTCTGCATGTGATATTGAACTAATTAAGATAAAACAATTAATGAAATGAAATTGATTACAATACTTTTGATTAATACAGATGAAGACTTCAGTTCAGTAATTTATTACCCTGAGTGGAAAGTTTGCTCTCATTATTATTTTTTTTTTTTTTCTGTTAAGAACAAAATTCTAAAATCTTATGAGATCAATATGAGTTTTAAACAATTTCCTCACATCAGGAAAAAATATAAATATAAACTTGTAACTCTAGGCTCAGAACATCATAACATCACATGAGCTACATGTAGAAGATGAGGATACAGCTCCCGAGAGTCTCAAGTTCACAGTTGTAGCTCCACCCAGTCACGGGGTTCTCAGGCTCACCACTCATGAACGACCTGTCATGTCATTTACACAAGGTAATAACCTAGATGTTCTTTAGGGCTATTATGAAAAAAGTTGTGATTTTGAATTACAAATGGGAAACAGTATTGTTTGGTATGTATTTGTATTACATATTCATAATGATAATATTAAATCATTTCTTCCTATTAGCTGACATCATCTCTGGTCATCTCTACTATGAACTCACTACGTATGCCCAGTCAGTAACAAGTGATCACTTTACCTTCGAGGTAACCGACAGCAAGCCAAATACAGTGACTGGAAATGCTTTTCACATTCAATGGTCCTGGTTTGTTGTTGTTCAGAGGGAGTACAATGTAACAGAGTCTGATGGAGAGGCAAAAGTACTAGTAAAGAGAACAGGAAATCTAAAACAGCCATCAGTGGTCACCTGCACAACACACACAGGGTCTGCCAGTGGTGGAAAGGGTAGGGCAAGAGGAGAAGACTTCACGGAAATTACTGAACCCATAGAGTTCGGAGAAGGTGAGACAGAGAAGTACTGTACAATACCAATACATGATGATGAGGAATTTGAAGGGCCAGAAGTCTTCACTGTCAAACTTACAGATCCAAATTATGCCTTGATTGGGAAGCCTAAAAAGTCTGTGGTGACCATCTATGATGAGGAGGACAAGCCAAAGGTAGAGTTTGAAACCAATACTTTTGCAGTTGATGAAACAGAGGGATTTATTTTTGCAAGATTAAGACGCACAGGTGACCTGAATGTTCCTGCATCTGTAATGTGCCTTACTAAGGATGGATCAGCTATGGGATCAGAGCCTAATCAGCTGACAAGTGGAACCGATTTTATTCACCGGAACCCTGATGAATCTTCCAGAGTTGTATTTCCTCCTGGGGTTAAAATGTCAACTTGCAATGTAAAGATCATTGATGACCCTGAATTTGAAGATAATGAAGACTTTATGATATATCTAAAAGATCCCTCAGATGGAGTGATCCTTGGGGAGATTCATGAAGCAATAGTGAGAGTTAAGGGAGCCAATGATGATTGTAAAATAAAACTGACACAGACACAGTACAATGTCTCCGAGAGTGAAACTGCAGTGTCGGTAACTCTGGATAGGACAGGCATTGACCTCAACTACTCCTCCAGTATTTGGTGTGCAACCAAAGCCTTCCAACCAGAGGAGGCCCAGCCCTCTCTGGATTACATTCCTCACTCAGAACAGGTTATCTTTCCTAGTGGAGTTCAGACTGCTGTTTGCAATATCAAAATTATTGATGACAAAGTAAATCCAAGGCTTGAAGGACCTGAGAAATTTGTGGTGTTTATCAGCACAGCACAAAATGCATCTATAGACTCCTCTGCTGCAGAGGCAGTTGTGACAATACAAGATGACGAAGATGCACCATCCATGCAGTTTACTCTACCTGAAATTAAAGTAAGAGAGAACCAGACTGTTGTGAAGATACCTATTCAACGCACAGGGGATTTAAGCAGAGTGTCAACTGTTTACTGCTTCACACGACAGCGCTCGGCAAAAGCAGGCATTGATTTCATAGAGAGACCGAACACAAAAGATTCAATGGTCACTTTTCCTAGGGGAGTCTCAAAAGTAGAATGTGAAGTGGGTATCCTGGATGACTTAGTGTTTGAGAAAGAAGAAGAATTCATTGTGAAGTTATCTCACCCTGAATCCCCCTCGCATCTACAGCCAACTGTGGGAGAAAACAAAATCACACGTGTCTCCATTCTAGACTGGGAGGACAGGCCTAGGGTATCCTTCCAGAGAAATGACTACACAGTGGCCGAGCCCTTGGCTGGGGAACTAACTTCAAAGTTCAATATCCCCATCATCCGGCTGGGAGATGTTTCTCAGGTTACAAGAGTAATGGTGTCTACTAGAGATGGCTCAGCTGCTTCAGGCACTGACTATCATCCACTTCATGCAGAGGTTGAATTTCCTCCAGGCAATACCTCGTAAGTTAAACCTTTTTTTGTATAACTGAATGCAAGCACCCCACCCCCCTCCAGATACACACAAACTCCAATTTGTAAAATGCTTTAATATAAATCTATTACTTTTCTTTTTTCTCTGTCAGAAGTGCTTCATTAGTGGTTATTTTTTCCCCATTTCCAGCATTGACATGGAGCTGACCATTGTGCACAATCCTTCACGTCAGTGGCATGAGACCTTCAGCCTGGTGTTAGGACCAGAGGAACCAGTTAATGCAGAGTTGGGAACTATCACAACAGCTGCAGTGACCATTCTCGACCACAAGTCTTCGGGTAGTTCTGTCTTGCCAGCACCTCCAGTAGTGACATCACTTCTGCACTATGATAACATTGAGGAGCACCTCGGAGAGCCTGCAAGTCCTGGGTACCCACTGGTGTGTGTAACACCCTGTGACCCCAAATACCCAGAGAGTGCAAAGACAGCAGAAATGTGTGCTCAGGCTGGACTGAATGCCTCCCAGATGCAGTATTCATGGGAAGTAGCTATTCCTGCAGATGGTGATGGACTTCTTATGCCATTCCACTCTCTCACAGATGACACTCTTTTTGCCAGTCCAAACACCAAAGTCTTGGATTCCATGTTCTTTGCTAGGCATTTCCGTGTCCGTTGTGTAGCTCAGCCAGTGCGCAGTGATGGAGTGTTTGGCATCCCCCTGCGGAGTAAACCAATCTCTATTGGAATCCATAATGGCATTTGCCAAACACCACTGGTTCCTGGCCAACCTGGAGGTTTCCAAAGCCAGTCCTTCATAGCTACACTCTCGTACATAAACTCCACAGATGAAAAGCATCCAAATACTGTCAAGATCCATGTTGAAATACCTCACCAGGATGGCATGGTGCCCATCGTCTCAACCCTCCCCGTCCATAACCTCCGCTACTTGCTGACTGAGCAGCTGTACCGTGTCCATCACACCTGTTCTAACATGGACCTCACAGCTGGGTTCTTGGCTGAGGCCCAAGATCAGCATCCCATCAACCCCAGACCTTATCAGAGTGACTCCAGGCTAAGAGAGGTATGCAGATCATTTAGAATCATTAACATGAATGACATAAACATATGAACTTGCATTACATTTGTATTTACAAATTTCGCAAACTTTGAAAAAAAGAAAAAAGAAAAACGTTTCTTGTACTAATTTGACTTATTTGTCCCTCAGAAAAAGTCACTGGAGTTGTATCAACACCTGGATCTGAAGACTTGCATGTGGACTTTCTCTGCTTGGTTCTCAATGTCACAGTTGGTGGACCAGTGTGGTGGTCAAGTGGTCTCCGATTTTCAGGTTGGTTTCATATTTCTGAAAGATTATTGTTAACACCAAACTACAGCATTTTACTTGTTCTGAGAGAATCATGGCACATAACCTAAAAAAAAATACTGAATCCTAAATGTTTATTTGATTTAGAAATCAGCTCTTTGGGAGTATTTTATTCTGAATAATATTAATGAGTATTTATCCTAAGCATTTTTAATAACTTTACATAATAACTTTAATAATTTTCTTTCTCCCTTTTAACTCGTTTAGGTTGGATCTGGTGGACAGAGCTTCTTAACGGTTCGTGTTCCTCTGTATATATCTTACGTGTACGCAGCATCACCACCAGGATGGGCTTCTCTAGACCATCGCACTGAACTCTCGGTATCTTTCTACTATAATACTCTCCTCTGGCATCAAGGTCTTCACACCCAACCAACACTGACAGCTAAGATACAGGTTAGAACTGAGTAAGATGATAAATGTTAAACTACTTGATATTAGTAGAAGGGTCAGGACATATTAATAATGAAACTGACTGTAAGCTTTGATATTTATGATCCTAAGCGCAATGTCCAATATTATGAGGATGCAATCATGTTTCAATAGAAAATTAGAAATGTTGGAATAAGTGTGTTTTTACAAGATATTTAGTTTTTTTACTTTTGAATCCAAAAGAGTTATGCAAAAGAGATATTATTCTCCTTCAGAAAAGTTATATCTGATATCACTAGAAATGAGGTAACATTCTTTTATTCCAATCTTTAAAAAAAAAAAAAAAATTATCAGGTGACAAGGATATCCATAGATGAATCTGGGCGCCTTGTGATAGACCTGAAGACAGTAGCGAAGTTCCGTGGACAGTTTGTGCTCCAGCATCCTAATCTGGAAGACCACACCTCAAGGCTAGTGGCACCTGAGGACCTTGAGATACAGTTCACGCTGGAGTTAATGTGGACGGCTTCCACATGGGATGGGCCAGAGCAGGTGAGATGGTTATTTCTCGGTAGTAAAGGAAAGCGGTTACTGCATAGGCTTGTGTGTTTGAGGGATGATTATTGGTCTTTTGCAGTATGACTGAATTATGAATAGAATAATGATATTGAAAAAAGGGACATAGGTACTTTTTTGTTTTTATTGTATCTTCTCTCCAAAAATCATAAACAAATCACATTTCTTTATCGTGCTTTCCTTTTACCCTAGGTATGGCGAGCCACCAGTGAATACAACTTGAAGGATTACACGGGTAAATACAAACTGGAGCTCATACCGTGCACAGTGACACCCACACAAGGCTACTCGGATGCGTCACCACCCGCCTGCACCCCACACCCCCCAACGACGTTCCCCCTCCCAATTGCCATACAGCAGACTCACCGCCCTGTACCTCTTATTTACACACTCAATACAGACTTCCAGTTGTTCAATAGCGAAACCATGTTCCTCATGGATCCCAAGGATGTGGATAATTTGCAGGTGAGATGTGGTTTTGTGTTTTTCTTATTTATTATTATTATTGTTTGTGCTTGAATGGTTATCACAAATCTGGGAAATCAGGTGATGGGGTTTGTTGCTTTGTGTAGACATATGTGTTTTTTTCACCTATTAATCCATGCATTTCTTTGTAATAGCAGTTATTGCCCTATATGTTAAATTTTGTAAGACTAGATTATGTGAGATATTGAGAAATTGGATATTGACAAAATTTAAGATATTGACAAAATTTAAAATAAAAGATCTCTAATCAAACCTTTTTGGTTTTGAAAGTAGAAATCATTCTAAAAATAGACATCCTTTCTTGCACAGAGATTTTTCAGAACACAAGCAATGTGTGATGCAATAACAACTAAATCTTTCTCATATATGAAAACAGGAAGTGGATTACAAAGGAAGCTACGGCCCAGGACAAACTATATATGGAAGAGTTCTCTGGCACCCTAGCCAAGATCTGCACTCTGCTTACAAACTCTACATCCAGCGAGTGTTCCTATGCACCGGTGCGGAAGGGTGAGTTTGCCAAGTTTTGTTATTTTGCTGTTGGTTATTTTCACATATATTTTGGGACTTCATGGATTTGACTCTAATTGTTAGTATTGCACTTGTTGTAGTGTCAGGTAAGTAGTTATTAGATTTTAGTCTCATTGTTAATACTACTTGTACAGTTTTCAAGTAGCATTTTTCATTACTGTTAGTGAAAATCATCTTATTTAGTACAGCTCTTGCATTTTAAAATCGATCCATTAATACTAGTGTATATTGGATTATTTCCTTGAATTTTTGATATTTAATCATATACAGGTTATGTTATTTAATAATATACATTCCCTTAATAAAATAAAATACTGTTTAGATTATGTTATAGTTTTTAAACAACACACTATATTCATTAAACTAAAACCCTAGGTACGTGCCTACCTATGACCCCACTGGTGAGCTGTATCAGGAAGGACCTCAGTACGGATGCATTCAACCCTCGAGCAAGCTGCGCCATAGGTTCCTCATCCTTGTAAGTGACTGTGTTTTGTCCTAAGATAAATAGGCTAAGTGTTCCCACTTATTAAAGGTTTACTCTGAATGTGAGAGCAAAAAGGTTTACAGTTTTTGTTTTGTTTACCTACTTTTGGTATAAAAAAGGATATCATAAATTTTTATTCTAATTATGAGAGCAGAGAGAGGAAGAAAAAATATTTGTAATATAACACCACAGAAAAGTACAAAAAAATATCTTAGTCACAAATTTTTGTAATGTAACTCTGACATGAAAATGGAGGTTAATAACTCTGATCTTCCATGGAGTGATCTCTGTATATTGCTACATGTTGAAGCTTTCATTTAGAAAGACTGTAATTGCCAATAAATATTTGATAATACAGCATCCTTGGCTGTTCCAGGACCGAGAGCATCCTTATGTAGAAGATGGCAACCTCAGCATTCCAAAGATTGAAGCCAACTTTGCTGAGGACCTTCCTGAATATGAGACTTTGCATCAGTTCTCAGGTGTTGATGGTTTCTTGCTAAAGACGGATGCTCTGTACGAGGTTAATTCAGGTTATCAGTGGTATCTCCAGGTAAGATTATGTGGTTATAATATAACTACTTACTTTACTCTTCCTTCCCTAGGTGAGAAAGTTACTGTTGTTTTTGAAAATTTTATGAGAAAAATATTATGTATATGGGTGTTGGTTTCCTTTTTTTTTCAAATTTACCTTTCCCTTCTATAGGTCCTATATACCATTGGCCCGAGCAGTAGTCGCAGCCGAAGAGATGCCCCAATGCACACAATTCTATCTCAATTCCAGTCAAAAGAGAACGACCATAGGCGAACACTTGTTAAAAGAACTCTCACAGACCTATCAGAAGATTATGTGAAAGAGGAAGGTGAAGAATTGCCAACACCTGCTTTTCTCAGGTCCCTCCATACACGTAATGGAACAAATATGCGAGGTTTCCAGTTGGACACGGGTTCAAAAATGGATGACGGTTCCATTTTCCTCAATGTGTTGTATGTCATTGTTGTTTTAGTTGTCCTTCTGGGCATAATTATTGCTGGGTTGCTCCTGGTGAAGAGACATTTCAGAAAGTCAGAAAAGGACAAAGTGATTGTTGTGCGAAGCCTAAAGAATGAGAGAGAGCAGTTCAGAAGGAAGGGAGAAGGAAAGATTCAAGAGAGACCAAAGACACTGCCCCCTCACATGACCCTGAACAGTGAGAGCAACTTACAGACAGTCAAGGTCAAAACATTAGCAATAACAGTAAGAAATAATTTGGAAGATGAAGGAACAGAAGTGTAAAGAGGAAATAGCATCTAGAAGGGGAAAAAATCAAAAGTTCCTCACAGGGTCATGTCTGATATGCTGCATACATGTGTTAAGACTTTACTAATACTGAGATAGAGACTTGTGTAGTGACCAGACACTGAACAGTTGTGACATGAAAACCTGAAGGAAATACATGAAAAACAGTGAGAATTGAGCTTGAATCTCTATAAATCACTGACTTGAAGTTTCATTAGAGAAAAGAAAAGAGCATGTTTTTTTATATTGTAAATACAAATGGTTTAAGATAAAGTCTCCAGAACCCACTGCAAGCTGATGCTAATTTCAGTAAATACTGAAAAAGGTTACCATTAAGATGTGACACGTTAGATTTACGTGCAACATGACAAAGTTAACAATTCACAGTAAAGCTTATGTAATTCACATTTTTCATATTTTTATGATCTTTCACCTTTAATTCATGACTTAATTTCTTTCTTACAACTACTCTGGTGCCCTCTCTACTTTTTTTACTAAGTTCCAATGCATACTTATGCTGTGGACAAGTTAGCATTTAAATGAGTTTGGCATCACCCTAGTCTTATGTGCAAATGTTCCAGGCTTGTTAGTTACCAATAACTTGCTTTATTGTATGGCTACATTGTCAATAGTAAGCCTAAATCCACTTATCATATTGAAGAATTTTGACTTGTACCAAAATAAAAATATTACTGTACTGTCAGTTAAGGCACACTATATTATAGTGTCCACACATTCCCAGTGAGTGCATTAACAGTTATTCAAGGATTTCAGTAAACAGCAGCCTGAACTTTATCTGATCTCACGTGATATGTTTACAGGTGATGTAAATCCATAAACTGCATTTCTTTATTTCACATTATGAAGTTCAGCACAAATTAATCACCACTTATGTGTAATTTCCATAACTAGTCGGTATCTCCCTTAAGGTCTGAGCTGTGTTGTAGTTTGCGGGCCTCTATTTTATATGATATGAGTCTATTAGTGCCATACAGTTGTGTTCCTATGTCATTAGCCTATTCAATTTACTGTATACTTGACTGCATTTACTTGAAAATAAGGTTTATAAAATACAGGAATATATAAGCAACAATGAAGAGGGTGAATTGGTGTAAAATCAGATGACAAGAAAAGAAAGGTTTTCAATTTCTCTGTCCTTTACCAAAAAGTCACTATAATTTAGTATTCCATATGATAATAGTAAGAAATTGAACAAATAGCCCTATGGAAGTGTATTTTTATGACCAATGAAGTTGATCTATCAACATTTGATAAGTTTACAGGTGTGAAAATGTATTTATTTCATTCACATGAAAGACAGTTGGTTTTATTTCTTGTAATTTTGTAATATATTTGTAAAGTTGCATGAATGATATCCAATTGCTATTTATTAAATTTGTGAGATGTAATATATATAATGACTATGTACAAGAATATTCTGGAGACAGCAAGTTACCTTTTTAATCACAATGGGTTCAGTGTTTATAGCATTGGTTTGAGGTTGTGAGATAATAAACACCAGTTAATGCTTTTACAGATTTCCTTCTATACCCATAATGAGAGTATGGAATAAGATCATAATTTTCTTAAACACTGCAAAGTGATATCACATCTGTGAAACCGTGAACAATCTCTTCATATGGAATATAAAAAGAAAAAGAAGCTTACACCCAATCCACCTTATATTCAAGTAAATACAGTGCACATGTATTTTTCATGTTTATTTACTACATCCATGAACCATATTTTGGGATAATGGCCCATTTGTTGTAGTCTCAAACGCATTTACTGTTTAACCCTGCAGAAGTATAGTCATGCAATGCAGGCATATTGAACTTAATGAACAATGCTTGCAGGTGCTATTTCTAGTTTATTTACCATTGGAAATTAAGAGTTATCAACACAATTAATGTCTAGGCACATTGTTTATGCTGCTGGTTCTGTGTACAAGTTTCTGCATTTCAGAGAAACATCATCATTCTGAGCCAGTCTGAACCTGGTTGTCTTTTAAGGGGACACTTCATCACTTAATTATTCTCTCAGGTGTAAGAAGACACTGCCATTGTAATAACTGATATTTGAATGTTTATTTATTTAATAAAGAATGAATATTAGTTTTGTTTGCCCTACATTATGACTGTATATGAAAAAAAAACTAGGACCGCTACACACACTTAAATTTTAAGATAATGTTCATGACTGATTGTAGCATGAGTCTATTCCAAGAGAGAAAAAATGTTCGTGAGATTGTAAATATATTCCCAATGTTAATATTTTTTCACATAAACCTGAGTAAATACCTATGGAAGTAATATCTGTGCAATATTTTAGACAGACGGACAGATAGATAACCTTTAGCTTCCAAACCCAAAAAGCTCATAAAAAAGCAATAAATTCTTTCTGAATAATAGGTGCCTAATTATTTCCTATTACTGAATTGAAGGATTGAAAGAACATACCCATTTTAGGACTACACCTTTTGCTGGTCTGTATGTCAGATAACTAAAAAAAAAGAAACATGTTGAGAGACAGAGAAGCAGAAAGAAAGAAAAAGAGAAAGATAGAAGGAAAGAAAGAGAGAGACACAGACAGAAAGGGACTAACACATTCATATTTAATTTGTACAGCTGTTTATTTAATTACATTGAAGCTCATTTATTTATGCATGCTGCTGGAAATTACCCAACAGCTAATAACTTTTCCTTATTTTAGAACTAACAATTGCCCTTAATAATTTCATAAAAATATGTACATGTTTTGTGATTTAGCATTAATAGTTATAACTTCACTATATTCATTATTCAGTTTCCAGTTAATAAGATAACTGTCATTTTAAATATCATTTGAGCAATATACAAATTTTGGTTAGTTTTCAGGTTTTCTTGTTGATTTTGTCAAGCAGACATTCCCTTTTAAAAGAATTAGGATTCCTCTTTAGTTCAACAGGAAACAGGCTGCTGATGTCACATATCACATCACCGCAATATTAATCTGAAGAATATTAGCACTATCACTACAACACTGCTAGTGTCTTAGTTACTATGGGATTAATTTTATACAAACATGTTTAAACATATTATTTCTTGCCTGTTTGAAAATTACTACTTAACCACTTTTTGCCAGGGATGGCATGTGTGTACATGCCATGCCCACGGTGTGTTTAATTTAGTAATTGTCTTTACATGTAGATTGCTCCACAAATATTAAGTCACCAATGAGCCAATTACGAGAATTACCTGTCTCACCTGTTTACCCTTTTCCTTGATTTTCTATAATATTTTCTAGTATTGAATACTGCTATCAGTAATGTCAATAACACTATAGTAATTATAATGTTTTTAACAAAAATAATACTGATCAATACTGATAGCATTAGTTAAAAAAGCATTTTCTCGTTATTTCACGGAAAGGTGAGGTCACAAGATCAACTAATTGACTCCTTTATGAACGGAACATTTTCCAGTCAGCATTGAGTTAATTAGTAGTAAACGCCAAACAGTCAACTACTTTGTTTTAGTGTAGTGCAGGATAACAAAATGTTTCTGACAGCAGTTACATGTTGGTCATTTTTGGGCTACTAAACTTAGATAGTCAACATCAGTATCATTTACATGATTGCACTTGATATATCATATCATTCTCCTGATGCAAGGTTAAGTAGAGTGAAGGTTGGAAAAATTTTGCCTCACGGTGCATGGATTTTATGTGGTCTTCATGACAGTTGCAGTTTTATGTTAACTACATGAGATGGTAAATCAAAGGCTGTAATTTGCTTTTTTTTTCTTTAAAAATAATACTGGCCAGTATTAAATATTGCTGGAAAATGAGAAAGTTGAAGTTATGAAAAGGTAATTCATTAGAATATGAACAAACAGTATTACAGGAAGATACCATTGAAAATATTAGCCCAGAAAATAAATGCTTCCAGTTCGATACTGTTGTACAATTAATAGATCACATTATTCTCAAATCTTGGTTGTGAAAATGTTTACCTCACTAAGATGCCTGAAAATCATCAATCAATTTCTGACATAAAAATTTTGCAATGTATATAAGCATATATACTCATACAACCATGGTTAAGATCACCAATTGCATGATAAAATTTCTTTAAGCATTTTTTTTGTTCTATTACAAGTTCACTAACCACAACTTACAAGAATATATGAGTTGTGTCTTGGTATATTTGCTTTTTCCTGATAAGTTTTACCTTTTTCTTACCTTCTCCCTGATATCACTTTCAACAATACATTCCAAAAGCCATTGTTCAAATAGTAGAATTCATTGGAATCCATTATACCTGGAATGACTACTAATGGAAATGAAAATTAGCACAACTAAACAAATATCCCTAAACAAGTCATTCTTGTATTTCACAATCTGATTCGGCAAAACCCACCATGGATAAATTTATCCCCTGGGGTTAAGTATTAGTTTCAGGGGGGGGATATAAATATTCATCAACAGAAAAAAAAAAAATGTGGCGATAGACATTTCTGCAATTATAAGAAAAAACTTATATGACTGCCTACTGTAGTTACACAGGAATGGGGGAACTGGATGAAGTGGAAAATTTCACAAAATAGATTAACGCCTATGATCCAGATGACATGACCATCATGTCATTAAAAAAAATTTGTCTTGAG
>NC_091559.1:7061750-7069250 GCF_042767895.1 Penaeus vannamei | reverse complement strand
CCTTGGTATTTCCAAATTGGCAATGATCTAATTTGGAGGCGAAAATTTTCCACAATTCTTTAGCAATTATTCTCTCCAGTATTTTGCATGGAATAGGTGTTAATGATATGGGCCTAAGGTCATCGAGAGAATTAGGTGGATTTTTTTGGGGAAATGGGACTGTGATAGCACGCTTCCATAGGTCAGGTACCACGCCCTCAGTGATGGAGCAGTTAAAGATGTCGCAGAGGAGGGTGGCGAGCTCGGGAGCGAATTCACGTAGTAACCTCGGCAGGATGTCATCAGGGCCAGATTTGCTTTTTGCTATCCTTTTTAAGTGTTGGTACACGTCGTATTCGCTGACAATTGCTTGCAGAGGGCGTGAGGGTAAGTTGGCAGTTCTGTTGATTGTAGTGGTGGGAGTAGCTTGTTGATGTTCGCAAAGTGACAGTTGATGATGTTAGCAGCGCCTTCTGGCGAGTCAGCAATTTCGCTGATGTGAGAGAGGTAAATGTCACTTCTTTTGTCACCGATTAAATTCCGAATGTGGCTATACCACGATTTGGGATTGGCGTCGCTGATTTTATCAATTATTTGCTTATGATAATTTTTCTTGGCCGATCTTATCTCTTGTCTAACCTTTTTTGCCAAGTACTTTGTTGTATTGATGTTTTTTGTTTTGTAAGCTTTTTGTCTTGCTAGGATAAGGTCTTTGATCCTGTTGGTGACCCATGGTTTGTCCTGATGGTGGGTGGATGTTCTTTTTAAGGGGAAGCAGTTGTCAACTTGGTTCCAGATTGATTTATAAAAAAGTTGGCATTTAGTGTTCTGGTCGGAGGCGTTGAGAACGTCAGCCCAGTCATGATGAGTAATCCACGATCCGAACTCAGGGATTTTAGAATCAGGGAATCTATGCATAAGTTTTGTTCCCTTTAATTGCATGGGTGCCTGGTATTTCTTTGGTACCAGAGCAGCAACAAGTGATCACTATTGCCTAAAGGGGGCAGTGAAATTGGACTTTCATAAAAATTCTCTTATTTGTTATGATTTTGTCCAAGGTATTTTTCCCACGTGTGATGAATGACACAACCTGATTAAAATTCAGTATAGAGGTGATTTCATAATCAGAAAAAGTGTTCAAGTTGCCAAGAATTACAAAAAAGGGATTTCCGTACTTTGCTTGGAGGATGAACATATTTTCTAATATGTATTCTCTGAGGCTTCCTTCGGTAGGTCCCCTTGGGGGGAAATATATCCCGCAGATTACCAGCACACTGATTTCGGGAGGCAGAAATTGTGGGTTTAACAGCGAGCCATAATATTTCAAGGTCGTCACTTGGACAGATGGATTTTATAGTGTTGCAGGGGATAGTATCTTTGATGTAAATACCAACGCCACCACCTTTTCTACCCTGACAAATTTTGTTAAATAAGTGGTACCCCTGTATGGTTCCGATGTTTAATGTATTGTCTTTGAACCACCTTTCTGTGATTACTGCAATATCGATAGTATTTTGTTTCATTATGACATCAAGTTCGTCCACTTTGTTTGTAAGGCAGCATGCATTTGCAAGGTAAATGCTGGGAAGTGTTCTGCAGGGTCTTGCATTAGCTGGCGCTATTGTTGATGAGTCATTTTGGTCAAACATCCCACTCGAGTTGCGAGGTTTTGTACTTGCTTCTATTTAAAAAGACTCACGGGGCTGGGGAAGGAATCTGACTTCAGAAATTCATCAGCTACAAGTGCTTTGCCTTTAAGAGAAACAGTGAAGCTGACATAATATGAAGGACTTATTTTTGTTTTGAATGCATTTACATCGTCCACCTCAGGGAAGTTAACAAGCAGATGATTCTTGATATCTGCTTCCTCAGTGTCTGTGTGGCAGTTTGTTATGTAAAGGTACAACACTTCTGGTTTAGCTGCCCCCTGTAAAGGTTTAGTGGTAGATCTTTGTTCTATTTTGTCTTCTTTTTTCTTTTTTCCACGAGTGTAAACCCATCCGCATCCACATTGCTTGGATTAGACGTTTCGTGTCTTACAATGTTGTGACTGTAGTTATTATTTATCAGAACAGGAGCCGTGTTACTACTGTCGGGATGGGGAACCCAGGGCACGTGGTGGTACTTTGCATCACTCCACTTGCGGTTTGGTGCGGTTGGTGGAGGGGGAATGGTGTGTTCTTGCTTGTAGTTTTCCCTTCTGTTATTCCGTTTGTTTCTCCTCTTGCTATTTCTAGTGTTGTTGTACGTGGGCGTCACCTATGTTTCTTTGTTGCTCATCTTCTCTGTTGCTAATGAATGTGGGGGGATTTTGACACCGGGCTGGCCGAGGAGGAATGCGCGGCTCGCTTGCGTCAGTAGGGTCGCGCGCTTGCAGTGCCTCACAACACTGGCTGGTGATGACGTCAGGTTCGAGTAGCACTGGGTTAGTAGTTGCATTACCCGGGGAGGGTGACGTGGGGCTGGGGTTCACGAGGGGTTCAGGGCTAGGGTTCTTAAGACGTTCTGGGCTGGGATCATATGAGGTTCGGTGTGGGGAGGTGGGAGGGTGTCGATGGGTGAGTTTGGTTTGGTGGGGGAGTTAAGGTGGGGGATAGGGGAGCAGAAGGGAAAAGGTTGGTAGATTTTACGCAATGGCACCTATAATGAAGGTAAACCTTCAAAATTTTAATATTTTTATAAATTTTAGCAAAATAAAAGCTTTTAGGTGCTATATGTCGCTTGCAAACTACCGATCGAGCCAGGCGCAAACAGGGGAAACTGCTGATGCGCGCCAACAAGCCAGTGCATACGTCAACTTGCCAAATTTTTTACCCGTCGGCGATGGGTTAATACTCTTGCTGATGGTGGTGTCTGCATAGTATAAAGTGGTATAGTGTTTCCATGGTAAGCAGGGAGTGTGGTCACAGCATTTATAGAATAACAGCACCATTGAGTTTTATTCAACTAGACATTACTATACCAGTGAGACTTATAATCGAGCAGATATGTTAGAAAAGCACATCTTTACCTATATTCTTCCATTGCGGAGTTTTCTTCTGTGCGAACTCTCTTCTCCTCTTGCAGTTTGCTTCTGTCGACAAGTTCTAGAAAGTCCACTTCATCATCCTCTAATCCTCTGACCATATTCTTAAATCTGCAAAAATCAGATTTCAAATTCTAAATCATTTATGAAATTATTTGTATAATAATAAATATAGTAATAATAATAATAATAATAATAATAATAATAATAATAATAATAATAATAATAATAATAATAATAATAATAATAATAATAATAACAACAACTGTGTGCTTTGTTAATGTTGGAAGTACCTCAACAAAGTTATTTGATAATTCCAAACACTAAAATGTTTCCATATTACTTTTACAATTATAAGAAAGTTATTATTCTAAATCTGAGAACAATTATGCTAAGCTGCTGTGTTTTACTTTTATCAAATTAACAGTTTTCACTATGCTGCCACATAATCATCAACTCTTTGGTTGTGGTGTTCCTACACGGCTATCTGGACTCAGGATGGGTCTGTTATTGCACATTAGATATTTGCATGAGGTAGATTGTTTTTGTTTTATCTTTTCTTTTTTTCTGTTGTTGCTTTTGGCCCATCCCCTTATCTTGCATTACCAAAAGAAGGAAAAAAATAGAATATATGATTAGTTGTTTCTCCTCATTGTGGCATGTGGATGGGGAAAAGAAAGAAAGAAAGAAAAATACAGCTAAAAAAAAAGCTCCTTCCACAATACAGCTAAAGTCATCTATGGTATCATTAGCCTATGTGTCACCAAACCTTATGTTTAATTTTTCTTTGTAATGAAATCATGCCGTTTGCAACCAATGGATAAAGAGAGCAAATTGGCATTCTCTACCAAAGGATTATGAAAGCGCACTCTCTAACGTTCAACATTGCCATGATTTCAGTGCAGCACAATTTAGCTTTGTTAGTGAGAGGTAATAACTCTAAACACTCAAGGAGAAATTATGTTGTATTTAAGAAAAAAACACCAACTTATGCAATAAGCTAAAAACTATTTTGGATACCTCACACGAAAATAAATAGAAAATAATAATAATTTTGTTGTTATTCATTAGCAATTTCTAAACTATTATGCAAAATAAAAAGAAAAAAAAATCCATTGTAAACAACCACATACTTGTGAGCCTCATCATATTCCTCCTGCTTTTTCTGCCTCTGTTCCTGAAGTCGGTCGTAGAGTGAACGGTGGTCTACTGGGGCTTCAGGAGCCTCTAGCGGGTCATCTTCCCCACGGGTTTGTGCCCAGTTCTCCTGACGAATACGGCGATGTTCTTCAACATCTTTTTCACTGATGAAACCACTACTCATCTTTTATCTGGAAAGAGAGGATATTATTGGTATGTTGCACTGAATCATACTTTAAATAACTCACACACACACACACACACACACACACACACACACACACACACACACACACACACACACACACACACACACACACACACACACACACACACACACGCACATGTGTAGAATATATATAAACATACATATGTATATATGTATTTATAAATATATAATGTTACACAACAATCATACATGATTTCTTTAGAGTGACTCAGAAATAGTGTTTTAAATATAACATACAACTTATTTTTTGCTGCAAGTTATATTCTTCACTGGACTCAGTCTACATGTGACCCTGCTGTGGAAAGGAAAATGTATATTTATTTATTTATTAATTATTATTATTATTTCTATTTATACATAACTATCCAACTTTACAATCAATATCTTTTCTTCCAAACATTCATGGTGTTAAGTACGTGAAAATGTTGTTTTCCATCCAAAATTACAAGAAATAAGTGAAAGCATTGGTAACTGCATACAAACTGACCACATCCTCCTAACAATCCAGACACTTCATTGCATGAATCAAAGTACTTCCAAATCTAGGGACTCTTCCCTTAGACCCCAAACCATTTGTCATATTTTCCTACTGAGGCTCTGTCCCTGAACCTCCACCTGACTGCCACAGACTTAGTCTCCATGCAGCATTTGTTATGATTTACTTTTCAATTTTCTAACGTTATTCTTTCCTGTGCAAATAATTTTTTGTATCAGAGGGTGTAGTTTTTCCCTCTCTTTATAGCAATTTCGTAAGATTTTCCTTATCTGAGTGTGGTCATTATTAAGTATTAGAAGGGTGTTCCACAATTTTCTTTCTATAAACTTGCAGAGGAAAGACCATGGATGAAAATTTGATTAAAGTCTGCTTACTTTGTACCATATTGTTGTGTGAAACTGATACCTCACAGTAAATACGAATTTTTGCCAACACTTTGTAGCAAGTAACAACTATGTAAGAACATTTATGGTGTGAGCAACAGCAATAGATTTTCACTTTTAACAACAATATTCTGAAGTGACTTAACAATTAAGTGATTGGCAAAGTTTGTTTTTAAATATGGAAAGACTTTATTTTGTTATGCTTTGCGATGTTAGTTATGTTAGAATTCAAATGTCTGTGAGAAATAAAATTGGGTGCGAGCAAGGACAATCATAGCTGAGACTCAAGATTGGTGTCACTGTGAGCATTTGCATGTTTTCCAAGCTGGACTGACAATACACCAACTTATTGCTCACTACTCAATAAACACAACTTATTACACAAAAAGATGGAAATCTTACAAGAATTATAAAATAAAATTAAAACAAAACAAACAGCAGTACTAACAAACAGGAGTCACACAATATCAATCATAGAACATCAAAAATGAGTGCACTATACTGCTCAAATTCATTCTTTTGATGAGCATGTGGAACTGCTAAAAATCTTTTAGTGGTTACGAGAAAAGGAGGGTTAGCGTACACACATGGCTGTAGCGTCATGAAAACACATGGACATTTGAAACCTAACATATTTTCAGACTTTTGGAAACAACAAGAAAAGACTTAGAACTTCAAAAACTCTGCCCTTGCTACGTGTCCACGTACTGTAACCATTAACAAGAAAGATCCAAAATGCCATAAAACGTTATTCTATCCACAAGTCAGCACTAATCAACTACATTGACAATCATCTACTATCTTAAGATCACTACTGATACTTGGAAATTAGTGACTTACTAGTATAATTCAATGTAGAGCATTTAATTAACTAGTTAAATAACATACAAACACAATTAGAATGGAACATCGGCCGCCACTCTGTTTACATTATGCTTTCTAAAACTTCCTGGAATTTGCCGAATGATTTTTGTAAAACAATATATGTATGCTTTTCAAAGTATTTCTAAATGAATTCATAAATTCATATAATTCATACTCCTAAGATATGTATCGAATATATATAAAAAAATAACAGATATTTCTTTCTAGACAAAATGTATAATTGTAAAATGAAGTAGGGTACAAAGTGGTTATACAGAGTGAAATATATCTACATTCGCTGAATCAATTGTTTGATAAGTGTATAGTTATCTATACTGGATTAATACTAGATTAACTTTTATGGCACGTGCAGAAGACGCCCTATGCTACAAGAAAAAAATAAACCTATGAATATACCTTTAACGGCTTAAATAAACAGCGAGATTTTCGGATGTGGTCCATTTTTCATTTGTATAATCAAATTGTTAAAAAGTGTAATAAAAAAATTCTTAATCACATCATATCACTCATTAAACCTTTCGATATATTCTGTAGAGGAAATCAAATTACGCTTGCAAATGCATGGAGAATGAACATTTGAAATGAACCTTGAGAACGTGTATAAGAATTAGTAAATGGTTAATTATTGAAAATTTTACAGCTGAAATGTTTGATACTATTTATAATCAATGCTCTGTTTGTCACAGAATACGTCAATAGCTTTTCCATGTGAAAAAACAACAGCAAAAAAAAATCAGTATTCTGGTTCCTTTCCCGAGAAATTTCTTTTTACGTCTCAGAACATTTCAATATCGTCAATGGCAGTTTGTTAAATTAACTATCAGTTGCGAAAATGGATAGACGATGCTCCAAGTATAAAATAAATTGGTGTACTCTTAGATACTCTTGAGATAATACAATGACCCATTTTTCGTCTACGTGAAAAGTTTTGTATCATAAGGCCACGGGCTGTTAGAAAGACCTAGCATAGAGTATAGACAAGGAATCTGACCTAAAGGGAGCCATTAGGAAAAAAATATAACAACTGATAACTAGTTCAATAATAGATATCCATGAAAACTTGCCTTTCTCTAATAATCTTTCCTTCGTTTTCCTTTGATAATGATTTCAAAATTTCCAATGTTTGTCACAGTCATATACACGTGACAAGTACATATATTACTTACATATTCTTTGTCGAATTATGAGAGCATCTGTCGACTTAATATCCAATAAATGACAACGCGGAAATACTGACTTAAAAACGTGAAAGTACTGTCTGTTCAGAAAAAAAGAAAAGAAAAAATTGAAAGACAGCAGGATTTTTTCATGACATTTAGGTAAATCAAATGCATGCCGTGACGCAGCAGCTTTTTTCATTTTT
>NC_091559.1:7056750-7059250 GCF_042767895.1 Penaeus vannamei | reverse complement strand
TTTGAAAAGTTTTTTTTTTTTTTATAGGGCATTAATTCGAAAACAGAAAGTCTGATATCTTGTAGAAGTATCTGGCAATGATGCAAAGCCAAACTCATCATGAAAAGACTCGTAAAAAAAAAAAAAAAATAAAAAAAATAAAAAAAAAATAAAAATACTACTACTAATAATAAAACAGCTATATATCACTTATATTCGTTCATCTCCCTCCTCCTCCTCCCTTCCTCTTGCCCTTAAAACCCAGTAATGAAACTTAAAACCGGCTTACGCTCGCTAACTGACTGCAACGAACGACGCTCGCCATAGACTTGCCCATTTTAGGTCAATTATCTCCTCTTCAGACTCAGTGCGTTCTTATAAATTGCTTCCTGACACTTATCTTTATTCTAATATGTAATGTGTTGTCATTGTCAGCTTCTGACATGGGTTATATTGGCGGTTCTCTCTTTTTTCCGTATCCTTCCCTCCCCCCATGCCCTTCCCTTGCCCATATTCTTCCCTTATCAATACTCCTCCCTTTCCCCAATTATTCCCTTTCCCCTATTATTCCCTTGCCTATATCCTTCCCTCCCCCCATATCCTTCCCTATTCTATGTCCTTCCCTTCCCCATATCCTTCCCTTCTCCATATTCCTCCCTTTCCCCAATTATTCCCTTTCCCCTATTATTCCCTTGCCTATATCCTTCCCTCCCCCCATACCCTTCCCTATTCCATGTCCTTCCCTCCCCCATCTCCTTCCCTTGCCCATATCCTTCCCTTCTCCATACTCCTCCCTTTCCCAAATTATTCCCTTTCCCCTATTATTCCCTTGCCCATATCCTTCCCTCCCCCCATATCCTTCCCTATTCCATGTCCTTCCCTTCCCCATATTATTCCTATGCCCATATCCTTCCCTTCTCCATATTCCTCCCTTTCCCCAATTATCCCCTTTCCCTTATTATTCCCTTGCCTATATCCTTCCCTCCCCCCATATCCTTCCCTATTCCATGTCCTTCCCTTCCCCATATTATTCCCATGCCCATATCCTTCCCTATTCCATATTATTCGCTTCTCCCCTATTATTTCCATGCCCATACCCTTCCCTATTCCATATTCTTCCCTCTCCCCTATTATTCCCATGCCCATATCCTTCCCTATTCCATATTCTTCTCTTTTCCCTATTATTCCCATGCCCATATCCTTCCCTATTCCATATTATTCCCTTCTCCCCTATTATTTCCATGCCCATATCCTTCCCTATTCCATATTATTCCCTTCTCCCCTATTATTTCCATGCCCATATCCTTCCCTATTCCATAATATTCCCTTCTCCCCTATTATTCCCATGCCCATATCCTTCCCTATTCCATATTCTTCCCTTTCCCCTATCACTCTCTTGCCCATATCCTTCCCTATTCCATATTCTTCCCTTTTCCCCTATTATTCCCATGCCCATATCCCTCCCTATTCCATATTATTCCCTTCTCCTCTATTATTTCCATGCCCATATCCTTCCCTATTCCATATTATTCCCTCTCCCCTATTATTTCCATGCCCATATCCTTCCCTATTCCATATTATTCCCTCTCCCCTATCACTCCCTTGCCCATATCCTTCCCTATTCCATATTCTTCCCTTCTCCCCTATTATTCCCATGCCCATATTAATACCAAGGTAAAACCATAGGTTTCTGAGTCACGTTTTTGGACATAGTGTTATAATACGTTCCGAGGGGACATTACCGACACACATCCTCTGGATCCTATTGAGAAGACACGTACCTACAAAGATTGTGTAAATTCTCACAGAATTGTTCGTCATTTTCCCATAGAATTGTATAAATAGATTTTAGGCCTCCGTGGAAGTCAGGGCGGAGATTATAGATTATAATATATAAATATATATATATAATATATAACTATAAAGATTATAGGCAAGAAAAAACAAAACAGAATGGGATGAGGTCAAGGGCATAGATTTCGTAGCTGTATTAACTGTATTATACTCAATGGGTTTATAAGGATATGGGGGGAAGAAGGACATGGGAAAAGGGCGGATATGGGGAAGGGAATAGTATGGGGAAGGAGAAAGATATGGGGAAGGAGAAAGATATGGGGAAGGAGAAAGATATGGGGAAGGAGAAAGATATGGGAAAGGGAGAGATATGGGAAAGGGAATAATATGGGGAAGGAGAAAAATATGGAAAAGGGAAAGATATGGGAAAGGGAACCGACAATGCAGTTTATGGCCAGAGCTGGTAATGATAACACATTACATATTAGAATAGGACACATTACAAGAACACATTGAGTACATAGGGCCTGGCAATACACATTAACCTTAGCAGGAAGAAAAGAGAAATATAGATGCAGCTAACATCAAGCATTCCGTGTATGAAAACAATAAAACAACGTGAATAAAACAACGGAGATAAGAACAAGAAAATACTAATTATGAAGTTTTCTTGTTCTCCCTCTCACTGTTTTATTTACAATTCGTTGTGAATCCTGAACACACGACA
>NC_091559.1:7046750-7049250 GCF_042767895.1 Penaeus vannamei | reverse complement strand
AACTCTATGTGTGTTTGCTTAATTGATTGCACACCATGAACCGTATTCATGTTGACAAATGTGGAAAGGTATGAATGAGAACGAATATCTTCACAACACAAGAGATGCATTTAACCGGTTTCGATTACATCTTCGTCAGAAATACATGGAGGTTGTATTTCTGACGAAGATATAATCGAAACCGGTTAAATGCATCTCTTGTATTGTGAAGATATTCGTTCTCATTCATACCATTCCACATTGCACACCATATATATATACATTTATGTCTCGTATAACCCGTATGGTAGCCGGCCATGTCATAGGAAAGCGGTTTTTCAATTCTTTTTAGCGTCCCTGTCTTCTTTATATCTTTAAATACGAAATCAGATTCGTGATTCATGAGAGAGAAAGACAAAGAGAAGGAGAAAGTGAAAGGAAATCTGTGAGGAAGAATTTGGAAGAAAAGAAATTAAATTATATGATCAAGTGATTGGATTTTATATGCTTATGATTTATATATATGCTTTATATTCATTGGATTTTATATTATATATGAGAGATTGGACGGGGCAGACCAAGTTGCAGGCAGCGGATTCGAATGGCCGACCCCACGAACGATCAAGGCCAAGAAGATTATGAAATTAGTTGAAAATCTGAAACTGAATGATGATTTAGGAACGAAAGAACGTCTATAGCAATATATCCGCTTTGTAAACACGTATATAAGGACAGAAACCCCACGAACGATCAAGGCAAAGAAAATTTTAAAATTAGTTGAAAATCTGAAACTGAATGATGATTTAGGAACGAAATATAGCAATATAGAAATATAGAAATATAGAAATATAGCAATATGTCTATAGCAATATATCCGCTGAGTTGTAGACACGTATATAAGGAGAGTATGTCTGAAATGTCCCGTCGATTCGTGATAATCCCGTATCCGTTATACTGTATACTGTATACTAAGGTGAAATGTGACACCCTGTGTATGTGTGTGTGTGTGTGTGTGTGTGTGTGTGTGCGTGCGTGTGTGTGTGTGTGTGTGTGTGTGTGTGTATATATGTGTGTGTGTGTGTGTGTATGAGTGTGTGAGTAAATCATGAATAATGGTTTAATCTACGAGAGACTAATAGATTCTTAATAGATGATTATATTTACGAAAAAAATCTGATAAATTCGTGAAACGTCGATATACTAGTATATCTATAAAAGATAAAAATACTCATAAAACAATTACAGTGTAGATGAGTATGTTATTACCATTACTATTATCTTCATTGTTATATTTATATTTTTTGTTATCATCATCATCATCATCATTATCATCATCATCATCATCATCATCATCATCACCATCATCATCATCATCATCATCATCATTATTATTTTGATGTTGTAGTTGTTACTTTTTTATCATCATTTGCGGTTGTAATAGTAGTTTGGTTATTATTATTGTTGTTATTATCATCATTATTATCATCATTATAACAATTATCATTATTGTTCTTGTTATCAATATTATTATTATCATTACCATCTATCATCAATATTGTTTCTGTTGTTATTATTATCATCATTATTATCATTATGATTATTATTATTATTGTTATTAATAAAATCATTATTATTATTATTATTACTGTTATTATCATTACTATCATCATAATCATTATTACCATTATTATTATTACTATTATTATTATCATTATTACTATCATCATTATTGTTATTGCCATCATTATTATTGCTATCAGTACTACCATTATCAATATCATTGTTACTACTACTAATAATAATGAAATTGAGAGAGAAAGGGAGGGAGAGGGAGAGAGAAAGAGCGAGAGGGAGGGAGAGAGAGAAAGAGAAATAGATAGTAGAGAGAGAGAGAGAGAGAGAGAGAGAGAGAGAGAGAGAGAGAGAGAGAGAGAGAGAGAGAGAGAGAGAAATAGATAGATAGTATATATATATATATATATATATATATATATATATATATATATACATATATATATATATATATATATATATATATATATATATATATATATATATATATATATATATATATATAGAGAGAGAGAGAGAGAGAGAGAGAGAGAGAGTTAGAGGGAGAGAGAGAGAGAGAAAGAGATAGAAAATATAGATAGATAGTTAAAAGAGAGAGAGAGAGAGAGAGAGATAGCAAAGAGAGACAGAGAGAGATAGCAAAGAGAGACAGAGATAGCAAAGAGAGACAGAGAGAGAGAGAGAGAAAGAAAGAAAAAAAAGAGAAAATGAGAGAATTAAAAAAAAAAAAAAAAAAAAAAAAAAAAATATATATATATATATATATATATATATATATATATATATATATATATATATATATGTATATATATATATATATATATATATATATATATATATATATATATATATATTTATATATATAGAAAGAGAAAAAGACATAAATATAGAGAGAGTGAACACAATCCTGACAGCATTTAAATCACACAGACATCAATCTTGCAAGACT
>NC_091559.1:7031750-7041750 GCF_042767895.1 Penaeus vannamei | reverse complement strand
TTTTATGTATAAATGCAAATGTTTTCTTAAATAAGATCATGTTTCCTAAATGGTCTCATCAGTAACCCTAATATTTTCCCTGGTAATTATATTCCCTTTTTTGGTATAAGTGCAAATATTTTCCTTAATTTCCCTTGTACTTTCCTCGTAAATAAATCCTTTTTTTGTATAAGCGCATTAACCCTAATATTTTCCCTTATACTTTCCCTTATAAATATATATATTTTTTGTACAAGCGCAAATATTTTCCTTAATTTCCCTTATACTTTCCATTGTAAATATATTCATGTTTTTTTTATAAGCGCAATAACCCTAATATTTTCCCTTACACTTTCCCTCGTAAATATATTCCCTTTTTTTGGTATAAGTGCAAATGTTTTCCTTAATTTCTCTTATACTTTCCCTCGTAAATATATTCCTCTTTTTATGTATAAACGCAAATGTTTTCTTAAATAAGATCATGTTTCCTAAATGGTTTCAACAATAACCCTAATACTTTCCCTTATACTTTCCCTCGTGAATATGTTCTCTTTTTTTATATAAGCGCAAATGTTTTCCTAAATTTCCCTAATATTTTTCTCTCGTAAATACATTAATCTTTTTTGTATAAGCGCATTAACCCTAATATTTTCCCTTATACTTTCCCTCGTAATTATATTCCTTTTTAATGTATAAGCGCAAATATTTTCCTTAAACAAAATCGTTTCCTTAAATGGTTTTCATTAATCCTAATATTTGCCCTTACACTTTCCCTCGTAAATATATTCCTTTTTTATGAATAAGCATAAATATTTTCCTTAAATAAATCTTCAGTGTTGTAAATATATTCCTTTATTATGAATAAGCGCAAATATTTTCCTTAAATAAATATTCAGTGTTGTAAAAATATTCCTTTATTATGAATAAGCCCAAATATTTTCCTTAAATAAATCTTCAGTGTTGTAAATATATTCCTTTATTATGAATAAGCCCAAATATTTTCCTTAAATAAATATTCAGTGTTGTAAAAATATTCCTTTATTATGAATAAGCCCAAATATTTTCCTTAAATAAATCTTCAGTGTTGTAAATATATTCCTTTATTATGAATGAATAAGCGCAAATATTTTCCTTAAATAAGTATTTAGTGTTGTAAATATATTCCTTTATTTTGAATAAGCACAAATATTTTCCTTAAATAAATCTTCAGTGTTGCTCACCGGGACCAAACTTGGGTGCGGTGAGGGAGGCTGTGGGGCCTGTACGGTCATGTTGTCGCGCTTTGACCCCGAACAGGGCACTATCAAGTAAGTTTGCGTCCGCAGCTCTAGAAATACACATAATTATGTAGATAAATGCGTTGTGTGTGTGTGTGTGGGGGGGGGGGTTGTGTGTTTGTGTGTTTGTGTGTGTGTGTGCGTGTGTATGTGTGCGTGTGTGTGTGTGTTTGTGTATGTGTGTGTGCGTATGGGCGTGTGCGTATGTGTATATGTATTCGACCATCCCCTTGTCACTATTATCAACACAGCACAGGTACTACTCCGTGAACACCTGTCTGTGTGTGTATGTGTGTATGTGCGCGTGTATGTGTCTATGTGTGTGTATGCATGTATGTGTGCGTATATGTGTTTGTGTGTATGTGTGCGTATGTGTGTATGTATTCGACCATCCCCCTTGTCCATATTATCATCACATCACAGGCACTACTCCTTGAGCACCTGTCTGTGTGTATGTGTGCGTGTGCGTGTGTATGTGTGCATGTGTGTGTGTATGTGTGTATGTGTGTATGTGTGTGTGTATGTGTATGTGTGTGTATGTGTGCGTATGTGTGTATGTGTGTTCGATCATCCCCCTCGTCACTATTACCAACACATCACAAGCACTACTCCATGAACGCCTGCCTGTGTGTGTATATGTGTATGTGCGCGTGTGTGTATGCGTGTGTATATGTGTCTGTATGTGTGCGTATATGATTGCATGTGCGTGTACGTGTGTGTGTATGTGTGTGTATGTGTATTCGACCATCCCCCTCGTCACTGTTACCAACACATCCCAGGCACTACTCCGTGAACGCCTGTCTTTTGTGTACGTGTGCGTGCGTGTGTGTGTATATATGCGTATATGAGTGCATGTGCGTGTACGTGTGTGTGTATGTGTGTGTATGTGTATTCGACCACCCCCCTCGTCACTATTATCAACACATCCCAGGCACTACTCCTTGAGCACCTATCTGTGTGTATGTGTATACGTGTATGCGTGTGTGCGTATGTGCGTGTGTATGTGTGCGTGTGTATGTGTATATGTGTGTATGTGCGCGTCTGTGCGTATGTGCGTGTGTATGTATGTGTTCGACCACCCCCCTCGTCACTGTTACCACCACACCCCAGGCACTACTCCGCGAACGCCTGCCTGACCCTCGTGGCGGCCGTGCATGGGCTGGCCGTGACCACCGTTGAGGGCGTCGGGAGCCTCAGGGGCGGACTCCACCCTGTGCAGGAGAGGATATCCCGCGCCCACGGGTCTCAGTGTGGCTTCTGCACCCCCGGGATGGTCATGGCCATGTACGCCCTCCTGAGGAACACCCCGAGGCCCGAGTGGCATCAGTTGGAGCAGCACCTGGCAGGTGGGTGGCGGGGTTCTGCTTTTTTTGTTTTGTTTCTGGTTTTATTCGTTTTTTTTCTGTTTCTGATTTGTTGTCTTTCTTCTGTTTATGATTTCTTTGTCTTTCTTCTGTTTCTGATTTATTGTCTTTCTTCTGTTTGATTTTTTCGCCTTTCTTCTGTTTCTGTTTTATTTTTCTTCTGTTTCTGATTTATTTTTCTTTCTTCTGTTTCTGATTCATTTGTCTTTCTGAAGTACCCGATTTATTCTTCTTTCTTCTGCATTTTCTCTCTTCCTCTCTCTTCTGCATCGCAAAATTTGTATTTTTGGCGAAATTCGATGAAAGATGCAATTTTTGTGCTAATCTTTGTCGTTGTTTGAATCAATGTTTCCTTAGCGGAGGGTTTAGTGAGAGTGCAAGATTTATTTTTGTGTTTGTTTGTTCTTGAAAAAGCCAATTCATTGATTACGAACTTCTTAATATTTGCTATCTACATAATTTCTTCTTTGGCTAAATGTAACATAGTTATATTACAAGGGATTTATTCTGATGTTTGTTTGTATCTTTAGCTAAAAAAAAATGTTTTAAGACAAATTGCATGGTAATGTTTATCTGTATCTCAATACTTTTCCCTTTAACGAAAACTATTCTTGTAAGATACTTGCAATGTAATGTAGAAAAGGTATGAATGAGAATGAATATCTTGACAATACAAAGAGATGCATTTGACCGGTTTCGATTATATCTTCGTCAGCAATGTAATGCTTTTCTGTATTTGAATAATAATAATAATAAGGGGGTGGAATTTGTAGTCTTTTTCATCTGTATTTCAGAAAGTGGCCATTTTTCTGTTGTCGAAATCAGGGAAAGAAAGTCGTCCTTTTTGTTCAAACAAGTGCTCTTTCTTTCCCTTTCTGAATATAATAAATCCGGGGATTAGTCAGGTAGAACAGCTTCATGGGTCCGGATTTGGAAATATATGTTATTAACCCTTTCTCGACGGAGCGGGGAATTCCCTCTGGGGGACTCCTGTAGGCCTCTTCCTCCTGCCGGGACATGACGCGCCTTCAACTGAAATGAATCACTTTCGTAGTAAATCTATAAAATGAATTAGTAGATGATATTCACTTATAGATGATATTCACTTCCGGCTATCTATCTATCTATCTATCTATTTATCTATCTATCTATCTATCTATCTATCTATCTATCTATATATATATATATATATATATATATATATATATATATATATATATATATATATATATATATATATATATATATATATATATATATATATATATATATATATATACATATATATATGTAAGTGACTACATTGCTTTAGTCATTAAGGGGTAGCACCGATAATATAACCCGTAGATAGTGATACATACTCATAATACTAAACTTGCTTCCTGCCTCACGATCTATTACTCTATGAACGTATAATATTTATACTGGTCACTGTTCTCTTTATATATTAAACGTGGTAATTAATCCTAAACATACACAACAGACTGAAATCCTTTACTCAGTGAGAAAGTCATGCAAACAGAACATTTTCTAAAAAAGAAAATTACTTTTCGTCTACAGCGCACTGACCATCGAAGTATTAGTCATATACAAGTACCATTCAAAAGCTCAAAGACTAGTTTCGTAAGGTAAAAAATAGCAATTGTATACTAACATGGATATCCACCTGCGCATGACTAGGATAAATGCATTAAGTGTAAGTAAAAAAAAATATATTGTAAGATGCTTACCTCACGCGACCTGTCCGAATGTGTGTATGCAATTTTCCATTGATCCGAACGGCTGTGTGAGCAATGACTATTTATTTTTCCTTTGATAATAATGGCTTTGGTGTTCGTGGTACGGGGATTTGGATGTGAAAGAGGATTTATTTCATCCTTTCGACAATGGGGTCTCATGTCGTTGATAATTGTTAACAAAAAAAAAGAAAAAAAGAGAGAAAAAATCTGTGTGGAAAGATTGTATTCGTGTTGAGAAACGCTGAAGATAATATTAGCAAAATGAGAAATTAGAAAGAGAAAGATATCGTAAAATTCTCTCTCTCTCACTCTCACTTTCTCTCTCTCTCTCTCTCTCTCTCTCTCTCTCTCTCTCTCTCTCTCTCTCTCTCTCTCTCTCTGTCTGCCTGTCTGTTCGTCTGTCTGCCTCTATATCTCCGTTTCTATCTGTCTAGCTGTCTATCTTTTTTCTTCCCTATCTCTCTCTTTCTTCTTCTCCTCACTTCCCCCAACTACATCCCACAACCAATCACTCACCCTTACTCTTCTATTTTTCTCCCTCTCCCTCCTCTGTTTATACTCCATCTACCTTCCCTTCATCCCATGATCCTACTCCCCCCCCCACACTCTCTCTCTCTCTCTCAACTCACACTCTCTCTCACACTCTCTCTCTCTCTCTCTCTCTCTCACTCACTCTCTCTCTCTCTCTTTCTTTCTTATCACACACACCCACACATTCCCTCTCCCTCCACCATTTACTCTCCACCTCCCTCCCACCCCTTTTTACCCTCCCTTTCCACCCCTTTTACCCTCCCACCTCCCACTTCCCTCTCCCCCATTTCACACCCTCCTCCCACCCACCCTCTACACCTCCCTTCCCCCTCCCTCCACCAAATTCTCACTCCCAACCACTCCTCCCTCTCACTTTTACCCTCCCACCCCCTCCTCCCTTCCGCTTTCTCCTCCTCCCTCCTCTCCCACCCTTACTCCCTCCTTTTCCCTCTCCCTCTCCCTCTCCCCTTCTCCCACATTTTCTCTCCCTCCTCCCTCCCTCCTCCCTCTCCCCCTCCCACCCTTCCTCTCTTCCCTCCTCCCTCCCTCCTCCCTCCCTCCTTTCCCCTTCTCCCTCCCTCCCCTCCCTCCCCTTTACTCCCTCCCCCTCTCCCTCTCTATCTCCCCCATTTTCTCTCCCTCCCTCCTTCCTCCTCCCTCTCCCTCCCCCCCCTTTTACCCTCCCTCCCTCTCCCTCTCCCTTCCCCCTCCCTCCCATTTCCTCTCCCTCTCCCTCTCTCTCTACCTCCCCCATTTTTCTCCCTCTCCCCCTCCCACCCTTCTCCTTCCCTCCCTCCCTCCCTCCCCTTTTCCCTCTCCCTCTCCCTCCCTTCCCTTTACCCTCCCTCCCCTTGTACCCACCCTCTCCCTCCTCCCTCCCCTTTACCCTCCCTCCCATTTACCCTCCCTCTCCCTCTCTCCCTCCCACATTATTTCTTTCTCTCCTCTCCCTCTCTCGCTCCCCCATTTTTCTCCCTTCCCCCTCTCCCTTTCCCTCTCCCCCTCCCTCCCTCATTTTTCTCCCTCCTCCCTCCATCTCCCCCTCCCTCCCCCATTTTTCTCCCTCCTATCCCCAACGTAAGACTCAGAGAGGTCCGACAGCGCAAGACAAGATGACTGACTGTCTGCGGTCGGCGGTGGCGGGAAGACTCACGCGAGAGGCTCTGGTGTCGCCGCACCTGCTTTTAGTCTCGTATCCCCTTGGCGTTTTTTGTTTATTTTCTTAATCTGCGTTTATCTCTCTGTTCTTATCTTTGGTGTCTGTTTAATTTTTAGCTTTTTTGTTTATTTTATTAATCTGAGTTTATCTCTCTGTTCTTATCTTTTATGTTTGTTTTGTTTGTTTATAAATTTATGTTTATCTCTCTGTTCTTATCTTTGGTGTCTGTTGAATTTTTTGTCTTTTTTTGTTTGTTTAAGAATTTGTGTTTATTTCTCTGTTCTTATCTTTGGTGTCTGTTGATTTTTTGTCTTTTTTGTTTGTCTATGAATTTGTGTTTATCTCTGTTCTTATCTTTGTTGTCTAATGATTTCTTGTCTTTTTTTGTTTGTTTATAAATTTGTGTTTATCTCTCTGTTCTTATCTTTATTTGTTGATGTGTTTTATTTAGTTTTGTTTATTTATAAATTTGTGTTTATCTCTCTGTTCTTATCTTTGTTGTCTATTGAATTTTATCTTTTTTTGTTTATTTTATTTATTTTTTTATTAATCTACGTTTATCTCTTTGTTCTTATCTTTGTTGTCTGTTGATTTTTATCTTTTTTGTTTATTTTGTAAATCTGTGTTTATCTCACTTCTTATCTTTCTTATCTATTGATTTTTTTTTGTTTATTTATATATCTGTGTTTATCTCTCTGTTCTCACCTTTGTTGTCTGTTGATTTTTTTGTTTTTTTGTTTATAAATTTGTGTTTATCTCTCTGTTCTTATCTTTGTTGTCTGTTGATTTTTTTTAATCTTTTTTGTTTGCTTATAAATTTATTATTCATTTACGTTTTTTATTTTCTTATTTTTGTTTTTATTTACATATTTTCATCTTTCGTTATCCATTTATAGTTTTTTTTTGTTTATTCATACTTTTTAAATTTATTTATCTATGTATTTGTTATTTATAATTTTTTATTTTTTTTTACTTATCATTATTTCTAATATTGCTTTATTTTTTTATTTTTGTTATTTATTTCTTTATCTCTCTATTTATATATTCATTGATTCATTATCTCTACATTTATTTATGTATTTTATTTCTATCTATTTACTAATTTATTTGATAATTTATTTATCTTGTGTTTTTTTCGTTTATTTCTTCGTGTCTTTATTCCACTTTCTATAATTTTCTTCTTTATTCCTTCCTTGTCTATGTATTTATCTATGTTTTTTTCATTTATTAAATAGTTAAATTAAATAGTTTTCATTTATTAAATAGTTAAATTAAATAGTTTTCCTATATCAAATACTTAAATTAAATACTTTTCATTTACTGAATAGTTGATTAAATAGTTTTCATATATTAGATAGGCAAATTAAATAGTTTTCATTTATTAAATAGTTAAATTGAATATTAAATACTTATCTAAATATTCAGGTATCTATTCATTTTATATTCATCTATTTGTTTATTAATCTATCTATTCATTAATTTATCATTTCATCTTCATTTTTTTCATTTATTTATCTATGTATTTGTTATTTATTTATCTTTTTCTTTGTTGCATTTTTTTTTATTTGTCTTTATTTCTATTATCGCTTTATTTTTATTTTTATATTGATTTTTCTTATTTGTCAGTTTTCTTCTTTTTTTATTTATCTTTATTTTTATAATCTCTTTATCTTCATTGTTTTTTATTTATCTATCTATTTATCTATTGTTTTTTAATTTTCTATTTATAAAATTCTATCTATCATTAGATATATCTATTTATCTATTATTTATGAATTTTCAATTAATAAATAAATTTCTATCTATTATTGTATATATCTACTTATCAATTATTTATCAATGTTCTATTTATGTATACATTTCTATCTATTAATAAATATATCTATTTATCTATTACTTATTACTTTATTTATCTTTATTTTTATAATCTCTTTATCTACATCTTTGTTTTTTATTTATCTATCTATTTATCTATTATTTATTAATTTTCTATCTATTTATAAATTTCTATCTATTAATAAATATATCTATTTTACTTCTCATTAATTTCCTATGTATTCATAAATTTCTCTCTATTAATAAATCTACCTATTTATCTATTATTCATTAATTTTCTATCTATTTATCTATTATTCATTAATTTTCTATCTATTCTATTATTCATAAATTTTCTATCTATTTATAAATTTATATCTATTAATAAAGCTATCTATTTATCTATTATTCATTAATATTCTATCTATTTATCTATCATTCATTAATTTTCTATCTAATTATAGATTTCTATCTATTAATAAATCTATCTATTTATCTATTTTTCATTAATTTTCTATTTACCTATTATTCATTAATTTTCTATTTATCTATTATTAATTAATTCTCTATCTATTTATCTATTATTCATTAATTTTCTATCTATTTATAAATTTCTATCTGTTAATAAAGCTATCTATTTATCTATTATTCATTAATTTATTTATCTATTATCTATCAATCATTAATTTTCTATCTATTAATAAATCTATTTATCTATTATTCATTAATTTTCTATTTATCTGTTATTCATTAATTTTCTATCTATTTATCTATTATTCATGAAGTTTCTATGTATTCATAAATTTCTATCTATTAATAAATCTATCTATTTATCTATTATTCATTAATTTTCTATCTATTTATCTATTATTCATTAATTTTCTATCTATTTATAAATTTCTATCTATTAATAAATCTATCTATTTATCTGTTATTCATTAATTTTCTACTTATCTATTATTTATTAATTTTCTATTTATTTATCTATTATTCATTAATTTTCTATCTATTTATAAATTTCTCTTAATAAATCTATCTATTTATCTATTATTCATTAATTTTCTATTTATCTATTATTCATTATTCTTTTATCTATTTATCTATTATTCATAAATTTCCTATTTATAAATTTCTATCTATTAATAAAGCTATATATTTATCTATTATTCATTAATATTCTATCTATTTATCTATTATTCATTATTTTTTTATCTATTTATCTATCATTAATTAATTTTCTATTTATAAATTTCTATCTATTTATCTATTATTCATTAATATTCTATCAATTTATCTATTATTCATTAATTTTCTATTTATCTATCATTCATTGATTTTCTATTTATCTATTATTCATTAATTTTCTATCTATTTATAAATTTCTATCTCTTAATAAAGCTATCTATTTATCTATTATTCATCAATATTCTATCTATTTATCTACTATTCATTAATTTTTTTATCTATTTATCTATCATTCATTAATTTTCTATCTATTTATAAATTTCTATCTATTAATAAATATATCTATTTATCTATTATTCATTAATTTTCTATCTATTATTCATTAATTGTGTATCTATTTATCTATTATTCATTAATTTTGTATCTATTTATCTATTATTCATTAATTTTCTATCTATTTATAAATTTCTATCCATTAATAAATCTATCTATTTATCTATTATTCATTAATTTTCTATTCATCTATCATTCATTAATTTTCTATTTATCTATTATTCATTAATTTTCTATCTATTTATCTATCATTCATTAATTTTATATCTATTTATCTATTATCCATTAATTTTCTATGTATTCATAAATTTCCATCTATTAATAAATCTATTCATCTATTATTCATTAATTTTCTATCTATTTATAAATTTCTATCTGTTAATAAATCTATCCATTTATCTATTATTCATGATTTTTCTATTGATCTATTATTCAATAATTTTCTATCTATTTATCTATTATTCATTATTTTTTATCTATTTTTCTATTATTCATTAATTTTCTATCTATTTATAAATTTCTATCTATTGATAAAGCAATCTATTTATCTATTATTCATTAATATTCTATCTATTTATCTTTATTCATATTTTTTTATCTATTTATCTATTATTCATT
>NC_091559.1:7021750-7026750 GCF_042767895.1 Penaeus vannamei | reverse complement strand
TTGGAGGGCGAGTGGGTAAGTCAGGGTGGGTTGGAGGGCGAGTGGGTTAAGTTAGGGTGGGTTGGAGGACGAGTGCGTAAGTTAGGTTGGGTTGGAGGGCGAGTGGGTTAAGTTAGGGTGGGTTGGACGGCGAGTGGGTTAAGTTAGGGTGGGTTGGAGGGCGAGTGGGTTAAGTTAGGTTGGGTTGGAGGGCGAGTGGGTAAGTTAAGGTGGGTTGAAGGACGAGTGGGTAAGTTAAGGGTGGGTTGGAGGGCGAGTGGGTAAGTCAGGGTGGGTTGGAGGACGAGTGGGTTAAGTTAGGTTGGGTTGGAGGACGAATGGGTTAAGTTAGGGTGGGTTGGAGGGCGAGTGGGTTAAGTTAGGGTGGGTTGGAGGGAGAGTGGGTTAAGTTAGGGTGGGTTGGAGGGCGAGTGGGTAAGTTAAGGTGGGTTGAAGGACGAGTGGGTAAGTTAAGGGTGGGTTGGAGGGCGAGTGGGTAAGTTAGGGTGGCTTGGAGGGCGAGTGGGTAAGTTAGGTTGGGTTGGAGGGCGAGTGGGTAAGTTAGGGTGGGTTGGAGGGTGAGTGGGTTAAGTTAGGGTGGGTTGGAGGGCGAGTGGGTAAGTCAGGGTGGGTTGGAGGGCGAGTGGGTAAGTCAGGGTGGGTTGGAGGGCGAGTGGGTAAGTTAGGGTGGGTTGGAGGGCGAGTGGGTTAAGTTAGGGTGGGTTGGAGGGCGAGTGGGTGAGTTAAGGTGGGTTGGAGGGCGAGTGGGTAAGTCAGGGTGGGTTGGAGGGCGAGTGGGTAAGTTAGGGTGGGTTGGAGGGCGAGTGGGTAAGTTAGGTTGGGTTGGAGGGCGGGGGTTTAAGTTAGGGTGGGTTTGAGGACGAGTGGGTAAGTTAAGGTGGATTGAAGGACGAGTGGGTTAAGTTAGGGTGGGTTGGAGGGCGAGTGGGTAAGTTAAGGTGGGTTGAAGGACGAGTGGGTTAAGTTAGGGTGGGTTGGAGGGCGAGTGGGTTAAGTTAGGGTGGGTTGGAGGGCGAGTGGGTAAGTTAGGGTGGGTTGGAGGACGAGTGGGTAAGTTAAGGTGGGTTGAAGGACGAGTGGGTTAAGTTAGGGTGGGTTGGAGGGCGAGTGGGTAAGTTAAGGTGGGTTGAAGGACGAGTGGGTTAAGTTAGGGTGGGTTGGAGGGCGAGTGGGTAAGATAGGTTGGGTTGAAGGACGAGTGGGTAAGTTAGGGTGGGTTGGAGTGCGAGTGGGTAAGTTAAGGTGGGTTGGAGTGCGAGTGGGTAAGTTAGGTTGGGTTGGAGGGCGAGTGGGTTAAGTTAAGGTGGGTTGAAGGACGAGTGGGTTAAGTTAAGTTGGGTTGAAGGACGAATGGGTTAAGTTAGGGTGGGTTGGAGGACGAGTGGGTAAGTTAGGTTGGGTTGGAGGGCGAGTGGGTTAAGTTAGGGTGGGTTGGAGGGCGAGTGGGTAAGTTAAGGGTGGGTTGGAGGGCGAGTGGGTAAGTTAGGGTGGGTTGGAGGGCGAGTGAGTAAGTTAGGTTGGGTTGGAGGGCGAGTGGGTAAGTTAGGGTGGGTTGGAGTGCGAGTGGGTAAGTCAGGGTGGGTTGGAGGGCGAGCGGGTAAGTCAGAGTGGGTTGGAGGGCGAGTGGGTAAGTCAGGGTGGGTTGGAGGGTGAGTGGGTAAGTTAGGTTGGGTTGGAGGGCGAGTGGGTAAGTTAGGGTGGGTTGAAGGGCGAGTGGGTAAGTTAGGGTGGGTTGAATGATGAGTGGGTAAGTGAGGGTGGGTTGGAGGGCGAGTGGGTAAGGTAGGGTGGGTAAGGTAGGGTGGGTAAGTAAGGGTGGGTTGAAGGACGAGCGGGTAAGTCAGGGTGGGTCGGAGTGCGAGTGGGTACGTAAGAGTGAGTTAGAGGAGTGGGTATGTGAGTGTAAGTGTGCGTGTGTGGTTTTGATGACTGGATTAGATGTGGGTATGTATGTGGATGGATATAGATATAGATATAGACGTAGATACCGATTTGTGTAATCTTATCGTGGGATAAAAGTCTGCATTTACGATTAAAAAGGAAAGAAATATTAATACGTGAAAAAAAGAGAAGAAAAACACCTTAATGAGGTTTCACTTTCCGCAACCAGTTTCAGCTTCATAGGATAACGTGCCTAAAACAGTTACAAGGAAAGTTTGCACATTTTTATTGCTGGTTGTGTTTTGCTTTGTTCATTTTTTTTTATCCGAAATCCTAATAAATAAATAAGACAATTCTTTAAATGAAGTAAGATCAAATCGTGTTAATGTTGAGTTTTGTTTTGTTTTGGTGTGAGTTCAGTAATAATTATTTTAGGCTTTTGTAATGAAAATCACAGAATACTGTATGTGCTATGTGCTTCAGCTACAAAAACAATTATCTTTTACACTTTTATACAGATTTGAATCTTACTTATTACACGGACTAACCGTTTTTGTGATGTGTTTTGATAGCGCAGTTCTTTCGCTATGTTAATTCCTTGCTGCAATGTACTGAAAAGTCGTGATAATACATTCACTATGCTTATTTCTCATTCTAACACCCACAAGCTTCTCAAATGCCAAAAATACAATAAGATTTCCCCTTCCACAGGTGTCGAAGTGGCCTTTAAGAACCAGACGTATCCCGTGCTGATCAACCCCTGCTGGGTCCCTGAGCTCAGCGCCGTCAAGTACATGGAATCAGGGGTAGCGTTGGGAGCAGCTGTGAATCTGTCTCGGGTTCAGGAGATTTTGAAAAAGCAGGTGTTGACGCAGCCAGGTGAGGTTTTCGTCTTTTTGGTTAACTGATATGTACACATACATACATGTATAAGCACACCCACCCACACCCACACATACATACACACACATACACACAAACACAGACACAGACAAACAAGCAGTTACACAATTATACCACATTTATATTGGGTATATAGAATTATACCTCAAAATGACTTAACACAAGTCTTATAGCACAAGTCCAAGTTGATAACAAATAGGCTATATTGCATAAAATGGTTTCTTCTAAAATTCTTAAGGTCTATAATACGTACAATAATATTACAGAGTGGAAGACGCGCACTTTCTCTGCCTTCTTAGAGATTCTCAGGTGGTTTGCTGGACAGCAGATCAGAAATGTTGCTGTAAGTAACTTTATTTTGTTGCTGTTATTTGTATTTTTTTCTGTTTCTCTCCATTATATTCCTTTTATTCTCTCTCTCTGTCTGTCTATGGCTATGTCTCTGCTTGACTGTTTAACGCTCCTTTTTTTTCTCTCTCTCTCCCTTCTACTTCCTCTCTCTCTTTCCCCTTTCATTTTCTCTGAATGTTCTATTTTCTATCTTCCATTTTTATTAATATATCTTTAATCTGGACTTTCTCCTTTATTTCGATCTCTCATTTTGTTTCTCCTTCCTTAGAGCAGATCCTAAATATTACCAATGACTACATGTTTATCATCAGTAACAGCAGTCACCTTAACAAATGATGATATGAATCAGTCAAAATAATAATAATAATAATAATAAACAACTAAGAAATAATAAAAAACACCAACAATGGTCATATGTATAACAAACTGGTTTATTATGATTATTATCATTACAACCATTGTCATCATTATTTGTATCATTATTATAATAATCATCATTATTATTATTATCACCTAGTTATCCCATTTCTTCCACAGAGTTTCGGAGGCAATATAATGACAAGTTCGCCAATCAGTGACCTAAACCCCGTCTTAATGGTGTCTGGAGCAACACTTACTTTCTTAAGTCATGGTAAAGTTTTAATGGTTGAGTAAATGACAGAAAATTGCCTTCCATATCAAATTTATTCTGACTTTGGGTGTATATGTGATGGTTATAGATAGGTTACATAACATAGAGGGGTCTATGTTATATCTAGATGAGAGAGTACTTGGGTATTTTAGCTTTATTTGAGTGAGGATTTGTACGCAGTTTTGGTAAGTGTGAGGTGTGTAATGGAGAGAATGTTATAGATAATTACTGCAGACACCCGTGTTGTGACTTACGAAAGGTGGTTGTAAATGTGATGCGTATAACTGTATCTAGATTATTTTATGATAGAAAGTACCTTACACAAAGTTACGTAGGATTGTGTATATATTATACAAACAAACACACACATATATGGGTGTGTGTGTGTGCGTGTGAACGAGCGCGCGTGTGCGTATGTACAACAGGAGTGATCGTAATACTGCATTATAGATAATACGATACTCCTAAATATAACACACATCCTTTTTCATATAATTATCAGAGCATGGCGAACGCAGACTCGTAATGGAACAGAATTTCTTCACCGGTTACCGAAAGACCATTGCCAAGCCCTCTGAAGTACTGATCAGTGTCCATCTTCCTTACTCCCAAGAGGTAGTGAGCTGCTTTGAGGACTTCTCTCTCAGTAAAGTGCTTTTAAGATCTGATGATACAAGACATACTAAAAAAATGAAGTAATTCTAAGATTTATCAGTAATCTTATTAGTTAACAAATACCTAAGGATACAATGATCACAATAATTAACAAATACCTAAGGATACAATGATCACAATAATTAACAAATACCTAAGGATACAATGATCACAATAATTAACAAATACCTAAGGATACAATGATCATAATAATTAACAAATACCCAGTGATAAAATAATCATACCAATTACTAAATTCCAAAGAGATACAAAAACCAAGCCAATAAACAAAATACCTAAAATTACGATCTCACAGGACGAGTATGTACAAGCCTACAAACAATCCCGAAGGCGTGAGGACGACATAGCCATAGTGAACGGTGCGATGAGAGTGAGGTTCGTGTCGGGAACAAGCCGAGTGGCGGATCTGCGAGTGGCGTTCGGCGGAATGGCGGCTACGACCGTTATGGCGGTTAAAACGGCCAAGGTAACGTAGGGGATCGCGGTGGGTGTGGCAGCTCCGGTTTAGTTCTTGTTTTTTTTTATGTTAGTTTAATTTTTCTGCCTTGGCGATGATTTT
>NC_091559.1:7009250-7011750 GCF_042767895.1 Penaeus vannamei | reverse complement strand
ATGAATCATGAATATGAAGCTTTATATACTTGATCCCTCCTCAGGTTCGAGAGAGGAACATGTACCAGGAGGGCGACAGAACACACATTAACCACACGCTGGAACGCTGTACAATTCGCCGCTGTTGGGAAGAAGTTATCGCGAATTCGGACCTTCACATTCGGCAACATAGTGTGCAGAAATTTAACAAGTAATGAGATCTTGAACATAAATAGATGAATGTTAGATGAGGATGGATGAGGATGTTATGTATGTGGGTCTCATATTACTGTCATGGAAAAAGTGAACAAGAGCAAATAATAGCACGTAGATAAATTCGTTTGTGTGTACGTTATTTCATTAATTTTAGAAAAAAATGATAAACACACTATAGGCAAATGATCTTAATTTCAATCCAACATATGCAGCAACAAAATCAGAACTTTTATATCACTACCAAATCACATTTTTTTTTTTATAGAAGTATCAGATCATAAACTCTTATCTTGATACCAAATTAAAATATTTTAAACAGTACCAAATCACAAAACAATATATCACTACCAAATCAGAAACTTTTATTTCAGTATCAACTCACATCTTATTTTATTTATTTATTGATTGATTGATTAATTATTATTATTATTATTATTATTATTATTATTATTATTATTATTATTATTATCATTATCATTATTATTATTATTATTATTGTTATTGTTATGATTATTATTATTATTATTATTGTTATTGTTATTATTATTATTATCATTATTATTATTATTATTATTATTATTGTTGTTGTTATTATCATCATCATCATCATCATCATCATCATCATCATTATTTTAACTCGGTACCAATTCACACACTTCCATATCCTTTCCCTCATATACTTAATTATTATTTTATCTCGGTACCGATTCACACCCCCACCTTCATCCCAGGGAAAATACGTACAAGAAGAGAGGCTTAGCCACTATCCCAACCAAGTGCGGGATAGCGTTCGACCGAGTGCTGAACCAGGCAGGGGCGCTAGTGCAGGTGTACTTGGATGGCTCTGTGCTGCTGACCCACGGGGGTGTCGAGATGGGCCAGGGTCTGCACACCAAGATCCTACAGGTGGGTTTTCGGGATTTGAAAGTCAATGGTTGGTGTTGGTGTTGTTTTTTTTTTTTTTTTTTAGAGGGGGGGAGGTTTTTTTTTTTTATACTGTGGGTTTTTAAGCTTCGGGTGTGCTTGTATGACTCTATCTGTCTCTGTCTGTCTGTCTCTGTCTCTGTCTCTGTCTCTGTCTCTGTCTCTCTCTCTCTCTCTCTCTCTCTCTCTCTCTCTCTCTCTCTCTCTCTCTCTCTCTCTCTCTCTCTCTCTCTCTCTCTTTCTGCTGTCTGTCTGTCTCTGTCTTTGTCTCAACCTTGTCTCCTCCACCCTCTCTCTAGCTATCTTCCTCCTCCCCTCCCTCCTCCTCTTCTTCTTGTTCTCCTTCTTCTCCCATCCTCCTTCTTCCCTTCCTTCTTCTTCTTTCTTCTTCTTCTTTCTTCTTCTTCTTCTTCTTCTTCTTCTTCTTCTTCTTCTTTCTTCTTCCTCCTCCTCCTCCCTCCTCCTCCTCCTCTACCTCCTCCTCCTTCTTCTTCTTCTCCTCCCTCTTCTTCTTCTTCTCCTTACTATTATTATTATTCCCTCCTCCTCCGCCTCCCCTTCTCCTCCTCTTCCTCCTCCTCCTCCTCCCTCCCTCCCCTCCTCCTCCCTCCTCCTCCTCCCTCCTCCTCCCTCCTCCTCCCTCCTCCCTCCTCCTCCTCCTCCTCCTCCCTCCCTCCTCCCTCCCCCTCCTCCTCGTCCCTCCTCCTCCTCCTCCTCCCCCTCCTCCTCCTCCTCCTCCTCCTCCTCCTCCTCCTCCTCCTCCTCCTCCTCCTCCTCCTCCTCCTCCTGGCTTACGTATCATTCCTTCCACAGATCGCAGCTCAGGTTCTCAACATCCCCATTGAAAACATTCACATCATGGACACAGCAACAGACAAAGTACCCAACACATCCCCAACGGCTGCTTCGATCTCCACTGACGTCAACGGAATGGCGGTCATGGTAAGCGGTAACTGTAACGTATCCAAAAAGGCGCGACTTCGAATGTTATAAAAAAAAAAAGAAAGTGGATTCGTCTAGAACGTATCCACTAAAGACGCGACTTCGAGTCTTATTAAAAAAGAAAAGTGGATTCGTCTTTAACGTATCCAAAATAGGCACGACTTCGAGTGTTACAAACTAAAGAAAAATGGATTCGTCTATAACGTATCCAGAAAAGGCGGGACTTCGAGTGTTATTAAAAAAGAAAAGTGGATTCGTCTATAACGTATCCAGAAAAGGCGCGACTTCGAATGTTATTAAAAAAGGAAAGTGGATTCGTCTATAACGTATCCAAAAAAGACGCGACTTCGAGTGTTATATAAAAAAAAAAGTAGATTCGTCTAGAATGTGTCCAAAAAGATGCGATTTCGAGTTGCTTAAGAATAAGTGGATTCATTTT
>NC_091559.1:6989250-6991750 GCF_042767895.1 Penaeus vannamei | reverse complement strand
CAGTTGTTTACTTGCTAGCATTAGTTCAGGAGCAGAGGTTCAGAAACTACATCCCCCAAAATGTGGTATTAAAGCCTTGCTTTTGTTTAAAATACTGGAAAATTGTATATGCTGCAGCCAAACAGCCACAGAGTGAGAAAGATGTGTGTTCCCCGAGCTTCCGATTTCAGCCTTGAGTGGCTGTGTGACCTCTAGCTCACGGCTTGTTTTGGCAAGCATAAATCCTGTCACTATAGGAGTAAAATTGAGACTTGAAGAATGCTACATTACAATGTAGGTTAAAAAGAGAGGTTTGTGGCTTACACTAGCCGAGTGGTTGGCTGACAACTGCAGACATCCTGGTCCCTCCTGCAGTGCATCTAAGAGGAAACTTGGGTCGAGATGCCTCAAGAAAGGAGTCACCGACTTCTCACGGTGAATGAAGATGACAGCATACCCGTGTGACAAGAAATATTCCGTGGAGGCTGCCCCACGTGTCCCAGCACTAAAATTATCTACAAACCTGTAATTGATAAAAATAAACATGAATTAATGTGACAGTAAATCCATGCATCTGTTCTTTAGCACAGACACAAAGGCCATTACATAGACAAATATGAATACTTTCATGAAACCTACAGTTTTACTTTCGCAAAATGAACTATTTGGGCTTTCTGAATTCCCCATTTCCAGCTAAATGTAATATCCCTGCAGTAAGATACAGCAGCATTCCAAACAAAACAAAAGATAGAAAGAAATATTTAGAGACAACTGTCGTTGATTACTTACCTAACAGTGTTCCTCTCCAAGGGAACAGTTGTGCCTCCTGAGGTAATGTGCAGGCTGTAGGTGTCTTGACATCTTATACAGGCAAAGCCTTTAATTGAGAACACAAACCAAGTCATTGCATCCCGAAGGAACTTTGATCTTCTTGTAAAATATTTCTCCCACTCTTCCATGACTGCTCCTTGTGGCTGGAAAATAATGTTTGACTTAATTTACATTGTAAGGAATGAATTGTTTATCAACTGCCTTGTGTATTTTTTTTTTTTTTTTTTTGTGCTGGTCTTACAGTAAAAGATATAAATATACAAATATTCTCCAGATGCAGAGCTTAATATACTTGGGTTTTTGAAAGGAACTTCAAAACCGACTTTGAAAAAAAAAAAAAAAAAAAAAAAATCCATGAACTTAATCTAAAGAACAGGAAGAGATATGACAATCATCCTGACATATATATACTTACAAGGGTTTTAACTATTTTAATCTAACTGTTAAAAATTCCCTATCAGTGATTTTTTTTATTTAAGAGAAATTCAGGGAATACTGCAAAATGTTTTGAAGGCTTTTGCACATCAGCTCCTGGCCTACCACTGAAAGGCGCGGCATTTGTGCTTATCAGCATTCCTGCAACTATAGACAAACCTCCATCACTTTTATTCCCATAAGATATACTCAGACTCTTCCCTGGTGATTTATCAAGCAACGAATTAGTCCCACGTCTAGAAAAATACCACATCCACAAAAGAGTTTTTCCACATTTCTTACTTCTGAGAGAATCAAATATTTTGTATTTTCTTAGAGAAAGATCTCTTGAATTTCGGTTCATCTAAGAATCGACATTATAGGTCTAAGAATTTTCACTATAATAAGTTTATTTTTTATGGCTGTACAGATAGCCTAATGAAAGTGGATAACTAATGTCATATTAGCCCTAAATTTGGTTAAAATATATGGCTGTGTCAAATACCTTAGATCAATACACTTTGTATCTCATTCGCACCTAAATTAAAATGTAAAAATTTGCAGACATAATATGACGAATGTCGATGCTCTTTATCCAGCAAGTTCATTTGAAAAACATCAAACTATAAATAACTTAATAACAAAAGAAAAAAAGAAAAAAAAATCTCCCAAACGTAGACAAATTCCTCAGGAAAAGCCACGACAGAACGTCAATTTCGAGGAATTTAACAAGGATCCTTTCACCACACACAATACAGTCGCTTCACCAAATACATTAATACACGAACAAAACACATCGATGACAAACATGAGAAGCTGTTATCATTCTCTTTGTCCTTTCGTGAATAACCACAACCTACTTGCAAACACACAGCACGGGAAAAGAAAATACAAAAATGGGTTTGGATTTTTTTTTTTTTTTACCTTTATATAATCTAAATATACCACAGGTAAGGGGATGAAATGAATGAATTAATGAGTACTATGTGCTATTCAACTACTCTGATTTTTTCTTCAATATTGTGGTTTATGATAACCAAATGAGAAATAGGATTTGTTTATTGAACAAAACCCACTTCCTGCCGTAAATAAAATCCTATCTACCTCTTATTTCCCGACTCTACCATAAAACTTGTGCTCTTTAGCCTATGCATTCGGTCCCTGCCAACCTCTAATCAGGTCGTGATTCAACGGGAGTCGTGCAAACAAGGCGTGGTGAGTGGGACTTTCATTATTACTACGATCGTACGGATTGAGGTAGAGTTCCGGTGGTTTT
>NC_091559.1:6979250-6986750 GCF_042767895.1 Penaeus vannamei | reverse complement strand
TGAGGAGCAATCTCCGATCAGGGCTCGCAGTGCTTGGCAGTCTGACAGACCCTGTTCTTCTGTGGGATACCTTTGGCGTGGCGCTTGGTGCAGCTCAGAATGCGATTGGTGTACGCTTCCGAGAGCAGTACAGAATTCCATCTATCGCGGGAGACACCTGGAAGCCACAGATACATGTCATGCGGCTCGTCTGACAAGGGAATCAGGGAATTGCACCGTTCTCATGTACGCAGAACTCGGTCCCTGTTAAGAAGGGACAAGGAACAGTTTATTAGGAGTCTTGCAGAGGAGGTAGAAGGCCATTTTCTTCAGTAAGTGACCTTCGTCCTGCATGCCAAGCCCTGAGAAAGCTGAACTCCAAGCCCTCTTCACAGGTGACAGCAGTTCGCGCTCAGTAAGTGGTCCAGATCGTTTCAGATCCTGTTGCGGTGCTTGGGGACGTTGAGCTGAGTATTTTGAGCAGCTGTACCAGGTGGACCCACCAACAGTTAACTTGGAAGCGGGTAGTGTCGAGATCCCGCTGCCGGATCCACCTATCGGTGAGGACCCTCCTCCTAACTGAAGTTAGGGGGCGATTCGAAAGCTGAAGAGTGAAGCCAAAACAAACACTGACTTATCTGACATGCACCAGCTGAACCTGTTAAAGGCTGGTGGTGAACCTATAACTGGGGATTACATGCTGTCCTGGCTTACTGTCTGGCAGTCCAGGTTCCGTCCTCTCCTGACCTGTTGAGGGGTGTGGTCATCCCTCTCTGGAAGAGGAAGGGGGACCGTTGGGACTGCAGCAATCACCGAGGCATCCTGCACTGCTCGGTGTATAAAGGCAAGGTTCTCGCTTACATCCTTCTGAGACGTATCAGAGACCATCTACTGAAGCTCGAGAGACGTCTGGAGCGATCCGGATTCACTCCTGGTAAGTCCACGTAGACCGTATCCTCGCGCTTCGAGTCATTGTAGAGGCGCCGTCGTGAGTTCGGGCGTGGGCTGCTCGCAGCCTACATCGACCTCAAGAAGGCGTTCGATAAGGTGCATCGGGAGTCCCTTTGGGAGATCCCTGGAGCTGAGAGGAATACCAACAAGGATTATTGGACTAATAGCTAGCCTGTATACTGGTACTGAAAGTGCTGTAAAATGTGGTGGGAGGCCTGTCGAGCTTCTTTTATATTGGATTTCAGGAGTGAGGCAAGGCTATTGTCCTTGCACCAACTCTTTTCAACACTTGCATGGACTGAATACTGGAGCAGAGCTACTGTTCAAAGTCATTGTGGGGGAGCAACGCTAAGGCAATATCAAGATTACAGACCTTGACTTTGCTGATGACGTTGCCATTCTATCCTAGTCTTTGGAAACCCTAGTAGCGGCTCTCAGTGCGTTTAGCAATGAAGTGAAAGCCCCTGAATCTAGAGGTCTCCTGGACCAAGACCAAGGTCCAGGAATTTGGGGACTTGATAGGAGAACCTGTTCAGTCGGTACGTGCTTGCGCGGAGGACATTGAAGTCACAGAGAGCTTTACATACCTTGGTAGTGTAGTTTCATAACTCTGGGCTGTCAGACCATGGAAGTCAGCAGACAGATTGGCCTGGCAGCAGGAAGTCATGAACTCTCTCAGCAAGAGTATTTGGAGATGTCAGTACCTGTGCAGAAGGACCAAGCTTCGAGGTTTTCAAGGCCCTGATAATGCCAGTTTTGCTATACGGTAGCGAAACCCTGGACATTGTCTTGTGCCTTGGAGGCTCGTCTTGAAGCCTTTTGCAATAGGTCCTTGCTTAGATCTTAAGGTACTGTTGGCGGGACCATGTGGTCAACCAGCGGTTGCACCGTGAGACTGGCACAAGCCCTGTTATCTGCACTGTCCGTGATCCTTAGCCAACTCAGGCTGTATGGCCACCTGGCTCAGCTTTCCCTCAGGATGATCCTGCCCATCAGGTCGTCTCTATTCGAGACAACCCTGGGTGGAGGAGGCCTTTGGGACGACCGAGGAAGTCATAGCTTGGCCATGAGGGATCCTCGTAGGTGGAAGCGAAGGGTGGATGCGACTATGCGCCCCCGTCGGCGTCAGCCCCCATGATGATGATGATACATAATGTATCTATCTATGCAACTTTGAGCTACGCCGGATCTGGCTATGCAAGGTTACTTCTTCTTCTTTTCTCCTCTCTCTCTCTCTCTCTCTCTCTCTCTCTGTCTCTCTCTCTCTCTCACTCTCTCTCCCTCTCTCTCTCTCTCTCTCTCTCTCTCTCTCTCTCTCTCCTATATATATATATATATATATATATATATATATATATATATGTATATATATATATGTATATATATATATATATATATATATATATATATATATATATATATATATATATATATATATATATATATTTTTTCTTTTTTTTTTTTTTTTTTTTTTTTTTTTTTTTTTTTTTTTTTTTTCGCTTGGCGTCGTCGGGTTTCTTTCTCTCGGCGTCGTCGGGTTTCTTTCTCTCGGCGTCGTCGGGTTTGTTTCGTTTGGCGTCGTCGGGTTTCTTTCTCTCGGCGTTGTCGGGTTTCTTTCTCTCGGCGTCGTCGGGTTTCTTTCTCTCGGCGTCGTGGGGTTTCTTTCTCTCGGCGTCGTCCGGTTTCTTTCTCTCGGCGTCGTCGGGTTTCTTTCTCTCGGCGTCGTCGGGTCTCTTCCGCTTGGCGTCGTCAGCGGTTTCTTTCTCTCGGCGTTGTCAGGTTTTCTTTCTCTCGGCGTCGCCGTCGGGTTTCCTTTCTCTCGGCGTCGTCGGGTCTCTTCCGCTTGGCGTCGTCGGAGTTTCTTTTCAACGGCGTCGTCGGGGTTTCTTTCTCTCGGCGTCGTCGGGTTTCTTTCGGTCGGCGTTGTCGGGTTTCTTTCGCTTGGCGTCGTCGGGTTTCTTTCTCTCGGCGTTGTCAGGTTTCTTTCGCTTGGCGTCGTCAGGGTTTCTTTTCTCCTCGGCGTCGTCGGGTTTCTTTCATGGCGTCGTCGGGTTTCTTCACTTGGCGTCGTCGGGTTTGCACCGGCTTGGCGTCGTCGGGTTTCTTTCTCTCGGCGTTGTCCGGGTTTCTTTCACGCTTGGCGTCGTCGAGTTTCTTTCGCCCAGCGTCGTCGGGTTTCTTTCGCTTGGCGTCCGTCGGGTCTCTTCCGCTTGGCGTCGTCCAGGTCTCCATCCACTTGGCGTCGTCAGACTGCTTTCGCTTAGCGTCGTCAGGTTTCTTTCGCTTGGCGTCGTCGAAGTTTCTTTCGCTTGGCGTCGTCGGGTCTCTTCCGCTTGGCGTCGTCAGGTCTCATCCGCTTAGCGTCGTCGGGTTTCTTTCGCTTGGCGTCGTCGGGTTCTTTTCTCTCGGCGTTGTCCGGGTTTCTTTCGCTTGGCATCGTCGAGTTTCTTTCGCTTGGCGTCGTCGGGTTTCTTTCTCTCGGCGTCGTCGGGTTTAACTCTCGGCGTCGTCAGGTTTCTTTCTCTCGGCGTCGTCGGGTTTCCTTTCGCTTTGGCGTCGTCGGGTTTCTTTCGCTTGGCGTCGTCGGGTTTCTTTCGCTTGGCGTCGTCAGGTCCTCTTCCGCTTGGCGTCGTCAGGTCTCATCCGCTTGGCGTCGTCGAGTTTCTTTCGCCAGGCGTCGTCAGGTTTCTTTCTCTCGGCGTTGTCGGGTTTCTTTCATGGCGTCGTCGGGTTTCTTTCGCTTGGCGTCGTCAGGTTTCTTTCGCTTGGCGTCGTCAGGTTTTCTTTCGCTTGGCGTCGTCGGGTTTCTTTAGCTTGGCGTCGTCGGGTCTCTTCCGCTTGAAATCGTCGGGTCTCATCCGCTTGGCGTCGTCAGGTTTCTTTCGCTTGGCGTCGTCGGGTTTCTTTCTCTCGGCGTTGTCGGGTTTTCTTTCGCTTGGCGTCGTCGGGTTTCTTTCGCCCAGCGTCGTCAGGTTTCTTTCTCTCGGCGTCGTCGGGTTTCTCTCTCTCGGCGTCGTCCGGGTTTCTTTCGCTTGGCGTCGTCAGGTTTCTTTCAGCTTGGCGTCGTCGGGTTTTCTTTCGCTTGGCGTCGATAAGGTTTCTTTCGCTTGGCGTCGTCAGGGTTTCTTTCGCTTGGCGTCGTCGGGTTTCTTCTGCTTGGCGTCGTCGGGTTTCTTTCGCTTGGCGTCGTCGGGTTTCTTTCACTTGGCGTCGTCGGGTCTCTTCCGCTTGGCGTCGTTGGAGTCTCTTCCACACACACACATATATATATATATATATATATATATATATATATATATATATATATATATATATATATATATATATATACATATATATATATATATATATATATATATATATATATATATATATACATATATATATATATATATATATATATATATATATATACATATGTAAATATATATATATATATATATATATTATATATATATATATCATATATATATTATATATATAATATATATATAAACATATTATATAAATAAATATATTATATACATATATATTACATATATATATAAATGCATATATATATATAAATATATATATATGATATATTTGTATATTATATATGTATATATAAGATATATATATATATATATTATATATATATATATATATGTATATATATATTATATATATTTTATATTACATATATATATCAAATATATATATATATTATATATATTTATATATATATATATATATATATATATATATATATATATATATATATATATATATATATATATTACATATGTATATATATGTATATAAACATATGTGTATATATATATATATATATATATATATATATATATATATATATATATATATATGTATGTATATATATATATATATATATATATATATATATATATTTACATATGTATATATATATATAGATATTATATATATAGATAGATAGATAGATAGATAATATATAATGTATTTCACTCGGCGTCGCCAGCCGGGCTTTTTCTGTCGCCGGACATTTTTCCGTCGCCGGAGCTTTTTCCGGTCGGCGTCGTTGTTTCTTTCCTCGCGTTTATCATTATCATCGCTTGGCGTCGCCGGGCTTTTTTCAATGCGCCGGGCTTTTTTCCGTCGCCGGGCTTTTTTCCGTCGCCGGGCTTTTTTTAAATCGCCAGGCTTAGGATTTTCTGTCGCCGGACTTTTTCCGTCGCCGGGCTTTTTCTGTCGCCAGGCTTTTTCCATCGCCGGGCTTTTTCCGTCGCCAGGCTTTTTCCGTCGCCAGACTTTTTCCGTCTTTCAGGCTTTTTCCGTCGCCAGGCTCTTTCCGGCTTTTTCCGTCGCCGGGCTTTTTTCGGTCGGCGTCGTTGTTTCTTTCCTCGCGTTTATCATTCTCATCACTTGGCGTCGCCGGGCTTTTTCCGTCGCCGGGCTTTTTCCGGTCGGCGTCGTCATTTCTTTCCTCGCGTTTATCATTCTCATCGCCCGGCGTCGCCGGGCTTTTTCCGGTCGGCGTCGTTGTTTCTCTTTCCTCGCGTTTATCATTCTCATCACTTGGCGTCGCCAGGCTTTTCAGGTCGGCGTCGTTGTTTCTTTCCTCGCGTTTATCATTCTCATCACTTGGCGTCGCCGGGCTTTTTCCGTCACTTGAGCTCTTTCAGGCTTTTTCCGTCGCCAGGCTCTTTCGGCATTTTCCGTCGCCGGGCTTTTTCCGGTCGGCGTCGTTGTTTCTTTCCTCGCGTTTATCATTCTCATCACTTGGCGTCGCCGGGCTTTTCAGTCCGGCGTCGTTGTTTCTTTCCTCGCGTTTATCATTCTCATCACTTGGCGTCGCCGGGCTTTTTCCGTCGCGGGCTCTTTCCGGCTTTTTCCGTCTGCCAGGCTGCCGGCTTTTTCCGTCGCCAGGCTTTTTCAGGTCGGCGTCGTCGTTTCTTTCCTCGCGTTTATCATTCTCATCCACTTGGCGTCGCCAGGCTTTTTCCGTCGCCAGGCTCTTTTCCCGGCTTTTCTGTCGCCGGACTTTTTCAGGTCGGCGTCGTCGTTTCTTTCCTCGCGTTTATCATTATCATCACTTGGCGTCGCCGGGCTTTTTCCGTCGCTTGAGCTCTTCCGGCTTTTTCCGTCGCCAGGCTCTTTCCGGCACCGTCGCCGGGCTTTTTCCGGTCAGCGTGGTTCATTTCTTTCCTCGCGTTTATCATTCTCATCACTTGGCGTCGCCCAACCGGGCTTTTTCCGTCATGAGGCTCTTTCCAGCTTTTTTGTCCTTGAGCTCTTTCCGGCTTTTTCCGTCGCGGGCTTTTTCCGGAATTCGGCGTCGTTGTTTTCTTTTACTCGCGTTTATCATTCTCATCGCCCGGCGTCGCCAGAGCTTTTCCGGTCGGCGTCGTTGTTTGCCCCTCCTCGCGTTTATCATTCTCATCACTTGGCGTCATAGAGCTTTTTCCATCGCCAGGCTTTTTCCGGTCGGCGTCGTCGTTTCTTTCCTCGCGTTTATCATTCTGTCACTTGAGTAACCGAGCTTTTTCCGGTCGGCGTCATTGTTTTCTTTCCTCGCGTTTCTCGTTCCTCATCACTTGGCGTCGCCAGGCTTTTTCCGTCGCCAGAGCTTTTTCCAGTCCCAGCGTCGTCGTTTCTTTCCTCGCGTTTATCCATTCTCATCACTTAGCGTCGCCGGGCTTTTTTCCGTCGCCGGGCTTTTTCCCGTCATGACTTTTTTCCGTCGCCGGGCTTTTTTCCGTCGCCGGGCTTTTTCCGTCGCCGGGCTTGGAGCTTTTTCTGTCGCCGGACTTTTTCCGTCGCCGGGCTTTTTCTGTCGCCAGGCTTTTTCCGTCGCCGGGCTTTTTCTGTCGCCGGACTTTTTCCGGTCGGCGTCGTCGTTTTCTTTCCTCGCGTTTGTTATCATTCTCATCACTTGGCGTCGCCGAGCTTTTTCCGTCGCCAGAGCTCTTTCCGACTTTTTCCGTCGCCAGGCTCTTTCCGGCTTTTTCCGTCGCCAGGCTTTTTCCGGTCGGCGTCGTCGTTTCTTTCCTCGCGTTTATCATTCTCTGTCACTTCCAGCGTCGCCAGGCTTTTTCCGTCGCCGGGCTTTTTCCGGTCGGCGTCGTCGTTTCTTTCCTCGCGTTTGTCATTCTCATCACTTGGCGTCGCCGGGCTTTCCGGTCGGCGTCGTTGTTCTCTTTCTCATGTTTATCATTACCCTCATCATGGCGTCGCCGAGCTTTTTCCGGTCGGCGTCGTTGTTTCTTTCACTCGCGTTTATCATTCTCATCACTTTGGCGTCGCCAGAGCTTTCCGGTCGGCGTCGTCGTTTCTTTCTCCGCGTTTATCGTTCTCATCATGGCGTCGCCGAGCTTTTTCCATCCGCCAGGCTCTTTCCAGCTTTTCCGTCGCCAGGCTTTCCGGTCCCGGCCGTCGTCGTTTTCTTTCCTCGCGTTTATCATTCTCATCGCCAGCGTCCTTGAGCTTTTCCGGTCGGCGTCGTCGTTTCTTTCCTCACGGTTGTCATTATCATCATAGCGTCGCCGGGCTTTTTCCGTCGCCAGACTCTTTCGCTTTTTCGTCGCCAGAGCT
>NC_091559.1:6962699-6963750 GCF_042767895.1 Penaeus vannamei | reverse complement strand
CAAAAATATTCTGAAGTGACTTAACAATTAAGTGATTGATATTCAAGTTTGTTTTTAAATATGGAAAGACTTTGCTTTGTTATGCTTTGCGGTGTTAGTCATGTTAGAATTCAAATGTCTGCGAGAAATAAAATTGGGTGCGAGCAAGAACAATCATAGCTGCGACTCAAGATTGGTGTCACTGTGAGCATTTGCATGTTTTCCAAGCTGGACTGACAATATACCAACTTATTGCTCACTACTCAATAAATATAACTTATTACACAAAAAGATGGAAATCTTACAAGAACTATAAAACAAAATAAAAACAAAACAAACAGCAGTACTAGCAAACAGGCATCACACAATATCAATCATAAAACATTAAAAATGAGTGCACCATACTGCTCAAATTCATTCTTTTGATGAGCATGTGGAACTGCTGAAAATCTTTTAGTGGTTACGAGAAAAGGAGGGTTAGCGTACACACATGGCTGTAGTGTCATGAAAACACACGGACATTTGAAACCTAACATATTTTCAGACTTTTGGAAACAACAAGAAAAGACTTAGAACTTCAAAAACTCTGCCCTTGCTACGTGTCCACGTACTGTAACCATTAACAAGAAAGATCCAAAATGCCATAAAACGTTATTCTATCCACAAATCAGCACTAATCAACTACATTGACAATCATCTACTATCTTAAGATCACTACTGATACTTGGAAATTAGTGACTTACTAGTATAATTCAATGTAGAGCATTTAATTAACTAGTTAAATAACATACAAACACAATTAGAATGGAACATCGGCCGCCACTCTGTTTACATTATGCTTTCTAAAACTTCCTGGAATTTGCCGAATGATTTTTGTAAAACAATATATGAATGCTTTTCAAAGTATTTCTAAATAAACTCATAAAATTCATATAATTCACACTCCTAGGATATGTATCAAATATATATAAAAACAACAGATATTTCTTTCTAGATAAGATGTATAATTGTAAAATGAAGTAGGTTACAAAGTGGTTATACAATGTGAAATATATCTACATTTGCTGAATCA
>NC_091559.1:6940199-6957699 GCF_042767895.1 Penaeus vannamei | reverse complement strand
CATATCCTTCCCTATTCCATATTATTCCCTTCTCCCCTATTATTTCCATGCCCATACCCTTCCCTATTCCATAATATTCCCTTCTCCCCTATTATTCCCATGTCCATACTCTTCCCTATTCCATATTATTCCCTTCTCCCCTATTATTCCCATGCCCATATCCTTCCCTATTCCATATTATTCCCTTCTCCCCTATTATTTCCATGTCCATATCCTTCCCTATTCCATATTCTTCCCTTCTCCCCTATTATTCCCATGCCCATATCCTTCCCTATTCCATATTCTTCCCTTCTCCCCTAATATTTCCATGTCCATATCCTTCCCTATTCCATATTATTCCCTTCTCCCCTTTTATTTCCATGCCCATATCCTTCCCTATTCCATTTTCTTCCCTTTCCCCTATCACTCCCATGCCCATATCCCTCCCTATTCCATATTATTCCCTTTTCCCTTATTATTCCCATGCCCATATCCTTCCCTATTCCATATTCTTCCCTCCTCCCCTATTATTCCCATGCCCATACCCTTCCCTATTCCATATTATTCCCTTCTCCCCTATTATTTCCATGCCCATATCCTTCCCTATTCCATATTATTCCCTTCTCCCCTATTATTTCCATGCCCATATCCTTCCCTATTCCATATTATTCCCTTCTCCCCTATCATTCCCATGCCCATACCCTTCCCTTCTCCATATTATTCCCTTCTCCCCTAATATTTCCATGTCCATATCCTTCCCTATTCCATATTATTCCCTTCTCCCCTATTTTTCCCATGCCCATATTAATACTAAGGTAAAACTATAGGTTTCTGAGTCACGTTTTTGGACATAGTGTTATAATACGTTATGAGGTGACATTACCAACACACATCCTCTGGACCCTATTGAGAAGACACGTACCTACAAAGATTGTGTAAATTCTCACAGATTCGTTCGTCATTTTCCCGTAGAATTGTATAAATAGATTTCAGGCCTCCGTGGAAGTCAGGGCGGAGAAGAACATCTATTATAGGGAAGAAAAAACAAAACAGAATGGGATGAGGTCAAGGGCATATATTTCGTAGCTGTATTAACTGTATTATACTCAATGGGTTTATAAGGATATGGGGGGAAGAAGGGCATGGGGAAGGGGGCGGATGTGGGAAAGGGAATAATATGGGGAAGGAGAAAGATATGGAAAAGGGAAAGATATGGGAAAGGGAACCGACAATATAGCTTATGGCCAGAGCTGGTAATAACACATTACATATTAGAATAGGACACATTACAAGAACACATTGAGTTCATAGGGCCTGGCAATACACATTAACCTTAGCAGGAAGAAAAGAGAAATATAGATGCAGCTAACATCAAGCATTCCGTGTACGAAAACAATAAAACAACGTGAATAAAACAACGGAGATAAGAACAAGGAAATACTAGTTATGAAGTTTTCTTGTTCTCCCTCTCACTGATTTATTTACAATTCGTTGTGAATCCTGAACACACGACAGCGCGAAGCTTGATCCGGAGCACGAATGCGTTCGCAAGTATCCGAAACAAGAACGACCCCGAACAAGGCAGTTAAAGGCATGGAATAGTCATCTGTTTTTTTTTTTTTTCTTCTTCTTCTTCTTCTTCTTTTTTCTCTCCCGAACAAGGCAGTTACAGGCATGGAATAGTCATCTGTATTTTTTTTTTTTCTCTCTCTCGACAACCACTCACAACCCATCGACATCTTGAGCAAATGTTAGCCTAACCAATATTCCGCGCATAAAACCGTATTTTTTTTTCTTTTTCTCTCGACAACCACTCACAACCCAGTGACATCTTGAGCAAATGTTTGCCTAACCAATATTTCGCGAATAAAACCGTATTTTCTTTTCCTTTTTCTCTCGACAACCACTCACAACCCAGTGACATCTTGAGCAAATGTTAGCCTAACCAATATTTCGCGAATAAAACCGTTTTTTTTTCCTTTTTCTCTCGACAACCACTCACAACCCAGTGACATCTTGAGCAAATGTTAGCCTAACCAATATTTCGCGAAGAAAACCGTATTTTTTTTCTTTTTCTCTCGACAACCACGCACAACCCAGTGACATCTTGAGCAAATGTTAGCCTAACCAATATTTCGCGAATAAAACCGTATTTTCTTTTTCTTTTTCTCTCGACAACCACGCACAACCCAGTGACATCTTGAGCAAATGTTAGCCTAACCAATATTTCGCGAATAAAACCGTATTTTTTTCTCTTTTTCTCTCGACAACCACTCACAACCTAGTGACATCTTGAACAAATGTTAGCCTAACCAATATTTCGCGAATAAAACCGTATTTTTGTTTCTTTTTCTCTCGACAACCACTCACAACCCAGTGACATCTTGAGCAAATGTTAGCCTAACCAATATTTCGCGAATAAAACCGTATTTTTGTTTCTTTTTCTCTCGACAACCACTCACAACCCAGTGACATCTTGAGCAAATGTTAGCGAATAAAACCGTATTTTTTTCTCTCTCTCTCTCGACAACCACTCACAACCCAGTGACATCTTGAGCAAATGTTAGCCTAACCAATATTTCGCAAATAAAACCGTTTTTTTTTTTTTTCTCTCGACAACCACTCACAACCCAGTGACATCCTGAGCAAATGTTAGCCTAACCAATGTTTCGCGAATAAAACCGTATTTTCTTTTCCTTTTTCTCTCGACAACCACTCACAACCCAGTGACATCTTGAGCAAATGTTAGCCCAACTAATATTTTGCGAATAAAACCGTATTTTTTTTCTTTTTCTCTCGACAACCACTCACAACCCAGTGACATCTTGAGCAAATGTTTGCCTAACCAATATTTCGCGAATAAAACCGTATTTTCTTTTTCTTTTTCTCTCGACAACCACTCACAACCCAGTGACATCTTGAGCAAATGTTAGCCTAACCAATATTTCGCGAATAAAACCGTATTTTTTTTTTCTCTCGACAACCACTCACAACCCAGTGACATCTTGAGCAAATGTTAGCCTCACCAATATTCCGCGAATAAAACCGTTTTTTTTTCTTTTTCTCTCGACAACCACTCACAACCCAGTGACATCTTGAGCAAATGTTCGCCTAACCAATATTTCGCGAATAAAACCGTATTTTTTTTCTTTTTCTCTCGACAACCACTCACAACCCAGTGACATCTTGAGCAAATGTTAGCCTAACCAATATTTCACGAATAAAACCGTTTTTTTTTTCTTTTTCTCTCGACAACCACTCACAACCCAATGACATCTTGAGCAAATGTTAGCCTCACCAATATTCCGCGAATAAAACCGTTTTTTTTTCTTTTTCTCTCGACAACCACTCACAACCCAGTGACATCTTGAGCAAATGTTAGCCTCACCAATATTCCGCGAATAAAACCGTATTTTTTTTCTCTTTTTCTCTCGACAACCACGCACAACCCAGTGACATCTTGAGCAAATGTTAGCCTAACCAATATTTCGCGAATAAAACCGTATTTTCTTTTTCTCTTTCTCTCGACAACCACTCACAACCCAGTGACATCTTGAGCAAATGTTAGCCTAACCAATATTTCGCGCATAAAACCGTATTTTCTTTTTCTTTTTCTCTCGACGACCACTCACAACCCAGTGACATCCTGAGCAAATGTTAGCCTAACCAATATGTCGCGAATAAAACCGTTTTTTTTTCTCTTTCTCTCGACAACCACTCACAACCCAGTGACATCTTGAGCAAATGTTAGCCTAACCAATATTTCGCGAATAAAACCGTATTTTCTTTTTCTCTTTCTCTCGACAACCACTCACAACCCAGTGACATCTTGAGCAAATGTTAGCCTAACCAATATTTCGCGAATAAAACCGTTTTTTTTTTCTTTTTCTCTCGACAACCACTCACAACCCAGTGACATCCTGAGCAAATGTTAGCCTAACCAATATGTCGCGAATAAAACCGTATTTTTTTCTCTTTTTCTCTCGACAACCACTCACAACCCAGTGACATCTTGAGCAAATGTTAGCCTAACCAATATTTCGCGAATAAAACCGTATTTTTGTTTCTTTTTCTCTCGACAACCACTCACAACCCAGTGACATCTTGAGCAAATGTTAGACTAACCAATATTTCGCGAATAAAACCGTTTTTTTTTTCTTTTTCTCTCGACAACCACTCACAACCCAGTGACATCTTGAGCAAATGTTAGCCTAACCAATATTTCGCGAATAAAACCGTATTTTTGTTTCTTTTTCTCTCGACAACCACTCACAACCCAGTGACATCTTGAGCAAATGTTAGCCTAACCAATATTTCGCAAATAAAACCGTATTTTTTTCTCTTTTTCTCTCGACAACCACTCACAACCCAGTGACATCTTGAGCAAATGTTAGCCTAACCAATATTTCGCGAATAAAACCGTATTTTCTTTTTCTTTTTCTCTCGACAACCACTCACAACCCAGTGACATCTTGAGCAAATGTTAGCCTAACCAATGTTTCGCGAATAAAACCGTATTTTTTTTTTCTCTCTCTCGACAACCACTCACAACCCAGTGACATCTTGAGCAAATGTTAGCCTAACCAATATTTCGCAAATAAAACCGTATTTTTTTCTCTTTTTCTCTCGACAACCACTCACAACCCAGTGACATCTTGAGCAAATGTTAGCCTAACCAATATTTCGCGAATAAAACCGTATTTTTTTTTTCTTTTTCTCTCGACAACCACTCACAACCCAGTGACATCTTGAGCAAATGTTAGCCTAACCAATATTTCGCGAATAAAACCGTATTTTTTTTTCTTTTTCTCTCGACAACCACTCACAACCCAGTGACATCTTGAGCAAATGTTTGCCTAACCAATATTCCGCGAATAAAACCGTATTTTTTTTCTTTTTCTCTCGACAACCACTCACAACCCAGTGACATCTTGAGCAAATGTTAGCCTAACCAATATTTCGCGAATAAAACCGTATTTCTTTTTCTTTTTCTCTCGACAACCACTCACAACCCAGTGACATCTTGAGCAAATGTTAGCCTAACCAATATTTCGCGCATAAAACCGTATTTTTTTTTTTCTCTCTCTCTCGACAACCACTCACAACCCAGTGACATCTTGAGCAAATTTTAGCCTAACCAATATTTCCAGAATAAAACCGTATTTTTTTTTCTTTTTCTCTCGACAACCACTCACAACCCGTGACATCTTGAGCAAATGTTAGCCCAACCAATATTTCCAGAATAAAACCGTATTTTTTTTTCTTTTTCTCTCGACAACCACTCACAACCCAGTGACATCTTGAGCAAATGTTAGCCTAACCAATATTTCGCGAATAAAACCGTATCTTTTTTTCTTTTTCTCTCGACAACCACTCACAACCCAGTGACATCTTGAGCAAATGTTTGCCTAACCAATATTTCGCGAATAAATCCGTATTTTTTTCTCTTTTTCTCTCGACAACCACTCACAACCCAGTGACATCTTGAGCAAATGTTAGCCTAACCAATATTTCGTGAATAAAACCGTATTTTTTTTTTCTCTCTCTCGACAACCACTCACAACCCAGTGACATCTTGAGCAAATGTTAGCCTAACCAATATTTCGCGAATAAAACCGTATTTTTTTCTCTCTCTCTCTCGACAACCACTCACAACCCAGTGACATCTTGAGCAAATGTTAGCCTAACCAATATTTCGCGAATAAAACCGTATTTTTTTCTCTTTTTCTCTCGACAACCACTCACAACCCAGTGACATCTTGAGCAAATGTTAGCCTAACCAATATTTCGCGAATAAAACCGTATTTTTTTCTCTTTTTCTCTCGACAACCACTCACAACCCAGTGACATCTTGAGCAAATGTTAGCCTAACCAATATTTCGCGAATAAAACCGTTTTTTTTTCTCTTTTTCTCTCGACAACCACTCACAACCCAGTGACATCTTGAGCAAATGTTAGCCTAACCAATATTTCGCGAATAAAACCGTATTTTTTTTCTTTTTCTCTCGACAACCACTCACAACCCAGTGACATCTTGAGCAAATGTTAGCCTAACCAATATTTCGCGAATAAAACCGTATTTTTTTCTCTTTTTCTCTCGACAACCACTCACAACCCAGTGACATCTTGAGCAAATGTTAACCTAACCAATATTTCGCGAATAAAACCGTATTTTTTTTTCTTTTTCTCTCGACAACCACTCACAACCCAGTGACATCTTGAGCAAATGTTAGCCTAACCAATATTTCGCGAATAAAACCGTTTTTTTTTTCTCTCGACAACCACTCACAACCCAGTGACATCCTGAGCAAATGTTAGCCTAACCAATATTTCGCGAATAAAACCGTTTTTTTTTTTTCTTTTTCTCTCGACAACCACTCACAACCCAGTGACATCTTGAGCAAATGTTCGCCTAACCAATATTTCGCGAATAAAACCGTATTTTGTTTTCTTTTTCTCTCGACAACCACTCACAACCCAGTGACATCTTGAGCAAATGTTAGCCTAACCAATATTTCGCGAATAAAACCGTATTTTTTTTCTTTTTCTCTCGACAACCACTCACAACCCAGTGACATCTTGAGCAAATGTTAGCCTAACCAATATTTCGCGAATAAAACCGTTTTTTTATTCTTTTTCTCTCGACAACCACTCACAACCCAGTGACATCTTGAGCAAATGTTAGCCTAACCAATATTTCGCGAATAAAACCGTTTTTTTTTTCTCTCTCTCTCGGCCACCACTCACAACCCAGTGACATCTTGAGCAAATGTTAGCCTAACCAATATTTCGCGAATAAAACCGTATTTTCTTTTTCTTTTTCTCTCGACAACCACTCACAACCCAGTGACATCTTGAGCAAATGTTAGCCTAACCAATATTTCGCAAATAAAACCGTATTTTTTTTCTTTTTCTCTCGACAACCACTCACAACCCAGTGACATCTTGAGCAAATGTTAGCCTAACCAATATTTCGCGAATACAACCGTATTTTCTTTTTCTTTTTGTCTCGACAACCACTCACAACCCAGTGACATCTTGAGCAAATGTTAGCCTAACCAATATTTAACGAATAAAATCGTTTTTTTTTTTCTTTTTCTCTCGACAACAACTCACAACCCAGTGACATCTTGAGCAAATATTAGCCTAACCAATATTTAACGAATAAAACCGTTTTTTTTTTTCTTTTTCTCTCGACAACAACTCACAACCCAGTGACATCTTGAGCAAATATTAGCCTAACCAATATTTAACGAATAAAACCGTTTTTTTTTTTCTTTTTCTCTCGACAACCACTCACAACCCAGTGACATCTTGAGCAAATATTAGCCTAACCAATATTTAACGAATAAAACCGTTTTTTTTTCTTTTTCTCTCGACAACAACTCACAACCCAGTGACATCCTGAGCAAATGTTAGCCTAACCAATATTTCAAGAATAAAACCGTTTTTTTTTTCTTTTTCTCTCGACAACCACTCACAACCCAGTGACATCTTGAGCAAATGTTAACCTAACCAATGTTTCGCGAATAAAACCGTTTTTTTTTTTCTTTTTCTCTCGACAACCACTCACAACCCAGTGACATCTTGAGCAAATGTTAACCTAACCAATATTTCGTGAATAAAACCGTATTTTTTTTTTCTCTCGACAACCACTCACAACCCAGTGACATCTTGAGCAAATGTTAGCCTAACCAATATTTCGCGAATAAAACCGTATTTTTTTTCTTTTTCTCTCGACAACCACTCACAACCCAGTGACATCTTGAGCAAATGTTAGACTAACCAATATTCCGCGAATAAAACCGTATTTTTTTTTCTCTCTCTCTCGACAACCACTCACAACCCAGTGACATCTTGAGCAAATGTTAGCCTAACCAATATTTCGCGAATAAAACCGTATTTTCTTTTTCTCTTTCTCTCGACAACCACTCACAACCCAGTGACATCTTGAGCACATGTTAGCCTAACCAATATTTCGCGAATAAAACCGTATTTTTTTTTCTTTTTCTCTCGACAACCACTCACAACCCAGTGACATCTTGAGCAAATGTTAGCCTAACCAATATTTCGCGAATAAAACCGTTTTTTTTTCTTTTTCTCTCGACAACCACTCACAACCCAGTGACATCTTGAGCAAATGTTAGCCTAACCAATATGTCGCGAATAAAACCGTATTTTTTTTCTCTCTCTCTCGACAACCACTCACAACCCAGTGACATCTTGAGCAAATGTTAGCCTAACCAATATGTCGCGAATAAAACCGTATTTTTTTTTCTTTTTCTCTCGACAACCACTCACAACCCAGTGACATCTTGAGCAAATGTTAGCCTAACCAATATGTCGCGAATAAAACCGTATTTTTTTTCTCTCTCTCTCGACAACCACTCACAACCCAGTGACATCTTGAGCAAATGTTAGCCTAACCAATATGTCGCGAATAAAACCGTATTTTTTTTTCTTTTTCTCTCGACAACCACTCACAACCCAGTGACATCTTGAGCAAATGTTAGCCTAACCAATATGTCGCGAATAAAACCGTATTTTTTTTCTCTCTCTCTCGACAACCACTCACAACCCAGTGACATCTTGAGCAAATATTAACCTAACCAATATTTCGCGCATAAAACCGTATTTTTTTTTCTTTTTCTCTCGACAACCACTCACAACCCAGTGACATCTTGAGCAAATGTTAACCTAACCAATATTTCGCGCATAAAACCGTATTTTCTTTTCCTTGTTCTCTCGACAACCACTCACAACCCAGTGACATCTTGAGCAAATGTTAGCCTAACCAATATTTCGCGCATAAAACCGTATTTTCTTTTCTTTTTCTCTCGACAACCACTCACAACCCAGTGACATCTTGAGCAAATGTTAGCCTAACCAATATTCCGCGAATAAAACCTTTTTTTTTCTCTCTCTCTCTCGACAACCACTCACAACCCAGTGACATCCTGAGGAAATGTTAGCCTAATCAATATATCGCGAATAAAACCGTATTTTTTTTATTCTTTTTCTCTCGACAACCACTCACAACCCAGTGACATCTTGAGCAAATGTTAGCCTAACCAATATTTCGCGAATAAAACCGTATTTTTTTCCTTTTTCTCTCGACAACCACGCACAACCCAGTGACATCTTGAGCAAATGTTAGCCCAACCAATATATCGCGCATAAAACCGTATTTTTTTTTTCTCTCTCTCGACAACCACTCACAACCCAGTGACATCCTGAGCAAATGTTTGCCTAACCAATATTTCGCGAATAAAACCGTATTTTTTTTCTTTTTCTCTCGACAACCACTCACAACCCAGTGACATCTTGAGCAAATGTTAGCCTAACCAATATTTCGCGAATAAAACCGTATTTTCTTTTTCTTTTGCTCTCGACAACCACTCACAACCCAGTACATCTTGAGCAAATGTTAGCCTAACCAATATTTCGCGAATAAAACCGTATTTTTTTTTCTTTTTCTCTCGACAACCACTCACAACCCATCGACATCTTGAGCAAATGTTAGCCTAACCAATATTCCGCGAATAAAACCGTTTTTTTTTTCTTTTTCTCTCGACAACCACTCACAACCCAGTGACATCTTGAGCAAATGTTAGCCCAACCAATATTTTGCGAATAAAACCGTATTTTTTTTCTTTTTCTCTCGACAACCACTCACAACCCAGTGACATCTTGAGCAAATGTTAGCCTAACCAATATTTTGCGAATAAAACCGTATTTTTTTTCTTTTTCTCTCGACAACCACTCACAACCCAGTGACATCTTGAGCAAATGTTAGCCTAACCAATATTTTGCGAATAAAACCGTATTTTTTTTCTTTTTCTCTCGACAACCACTCACAACCCAGTGACATCTTGAGCAAATGTTAGCCTAACCAATATTTCGCGAATAAAACCGTATTTTCTTTTTCTCTTTCTCTCGACAACCACTCACAACCCAGTGACATCTTGAGCAAATGTTAGCCTAACCAATATTTCGCGAATAAAACCGTATTTTTATTTCTTTTTCTCTCGACAACCACTCACAACCCAGTGACATCTTGAGCAAATGTTAGCCTAACCAATATTTCGCGAATAAAACCGTATTTTTTTTTCTCTCTCTCGACAACCACTCACAACCCAGTGACATCTTGAGCAAATGTTAGCCTAACCAATATTCCGCGAATAAAACCGTATTTTTTTTCTTTTTCTCTCGACAACCACTCACAACCCAGTGACACCTTGAGCAAATGTTTGCCTAACCAATATTTCGCGAATAAAACCGTATTTTTTTTTTATTTTTCTCTCGACAACCACTCACAACCCAGTGACATCTTGAGCAAATGTTAGCCTAACCAATATTCCGCGAATAAAACCGTATTTTTTTTCTTTTTCTCTCGACAACCACTCACAACCCAGTGACACCTTGAGCAAATGTTTGCCTAACCAATATTTCGCGAATAAAACCGTATTTTTTTTTTATTTTTCTCTCGACAACAACTCACAACCCAGTGACATCTTGAGCAAATGTTAACCTAACCAATATTTCGCGAATAAAACGGTATTTTCTTTTCTTTTTCTCTCGACAACCACTCACAACCCAGTGACATCTTGAGCAAATGTTAGCCTAACCAATATTCCGCGAATAAAACCGTATTTTTTTTTTCTCTCGACAACCACTCACAACCCAGTGACATCTTGAGCAAATGTTAACCTAACCAATATTCCGCGAATAAAACCGTATTTTTCTTTTTCTCTCGACAACCACTCACAACCCAGTGACATCTTGAGCAAATGTTTGCCTAACCAATATTCCGCGAATAAAACCGTATTTTTTTTTCTTTTTCTCTCGACAACCACTCACAACCCAGTGACATCTTGAGCAAATGTTTGCCTAACCAATATTCCGCGAATAAAACCGTATTTTTTTTATTCTTTTTCTCTCGACAACCACTCACAACCCAGTGACATCTTGAGCAAATGTTTGCCTAACCAATATTCCGCGAATAAAACCGTATTTTCTTTTTCTTTTTCTCTCGACAACCACTCACAACCCAGTGACATCTTGAGCAAATGTTAGCCTAACCAATATTTCGCGAATAAAACCGTATTTTTTTTTCTTTTTCTCTCGACAACCACTCACAACCCAGTGACATCTTGAGCAAATGTTAGCCTAACCAATATTTCGCGAATAAAACCGTATTTTTTTTCTCTCTCTCTCTCGACAACCACTCACAACCCATCGACATCTTGAGCAAATGTTAGCCTAACCAATATTTCGCGAATAAAACCTTATTTTTTTTCTTTTTCTCTCGACAACCACTCACAACCCAGTGACATCTTGAGCAAATGTTAGCCTAACCAATATTTCGCGAATAAAACCGTATTTTTTTTCTCTCTCTCTCTCGACAACCACTCACAACCCATCGACATCTTGAGCAAATGTTAGCCTAACCAATATTTCGCGAATAAAACCTTATTTTTTTTCTTTTTCTCTCGACAACCACTCACAACCCAGTGACATCTTGAGCAAATGTTAGCCTAACCAATATTTCGCGAATAAAACCGTATTTTTTTTTTCTCTCTCTCTCGACAACCACTCACAACCCAGTGACATCTTGAGCAAATGTTAACCTAACCAATGTTTCGCGAATAAAACCGTATTTTTTTTCTTTTTCTCTCGACAACCACTCACAACCCAGTGACATCTTGAGCAAATGTTAGCCTAACCAATATTTCGCGAATAAAACCGTATTTTTTTTTTCTCTCTCTCTCGACAACCACTCACAACCCAGTGACATCTTGAGCAAATGTTAACCTAACCAATGTTTCGCGAATAAAACCGTATTTTTTTTCTTTTTCTCTCGACAACCACTCACAACCCAGTGACATCTTGAGCAAATGTTAGCCTAACCAATATTTCGCGCATAAAACCGTATTTTCTTTTCCTTTTTCTCTCGACAACCACTCACAACCCAGTGACATCCTGAGCAAATGTTAGCCTAACCAATATTTCGCGAATAAAACCGTATTTTTTTCTCTATTTCTCGACAACCACTCACAACCCAGTGACATCTTGAGCAAATGTTAGCCTAACCAATATTTCGCGAATAAAACCGTATTTTCTTTTTCTTTTTCTCTCGACAACCACTCACAACCCAGTGACATCTTGAGCAAATGTTAGCCTAACCAATATTTCGCGAATAAAGCCGTATTGTTTTTCTTTTTCTCTCGACAACAACTCACAACCCAGTGACATCTTGAGCAAATGTTAGCCTAACCAATATTTCGCGAATAAAACCGTTTTTTTTTTTCTCTCTCTCTCGACAACAACTCACAACCCAGTGACATCTTGAGCAAATGTTAGCCTAACCAATATTTCGCGAATAAAACCGTTTTTTTTTTTCTCTCTCTCTCGACAACCACTCACAACCCAGTGACATCTTGAGCAAATGTTAACCTAACCAATATTTCGCGAATAAAACCGTATTTTTTTTTTCTCTTTCTCTCGACAACCACTCACAACCCAGTGACATCTTGAGCAAATGTTAGCCCAACCAATATTTCGCGAATAAAACCGTATTTTTTTTTCTCTCGACAACCACTCACAACCCATCGACATCTTGAGCAAATGTTAACCTAACCAATATTTCGCGAATAAAACCGTATTTTCTTTTCCTTTTTCTCTCGACAACCACTCACAACCCAGTGACATCTTGAGCAAATGTTAGCCTAACCAATATTTCGCGAATAAAACCGTATTTTCTTTTTCTCTCTCTCTCGACAACCACTCACAACCCAGTGACATCTTGAGCAAATGTTAACCTAACCAATATTTCGCGAATAAAACCGTATTTTTTTTCTCTCTCGACAACCACTCACAACCCAGTGACATCTTGAGCAAATGTTAGCCTAACCAATATTTCGCGAATAAAACCGTTTTTTTTTTCTTTTTCTCTCGACAACCACTCACAACCCAGTGACATCTTGAGCAAATGTTAGCCTAACCAATATTTCGCGAATAAAACCTTTTTTTTTTCTTTTTCTCTCGACAACCACTCACAACCCAGTGACATCTTGAGCAAATGTTAACCTAACCAATATTTCGCGAATAAAACCGTATTTTTTTTCTCTCTCGACAACCACTCACAACCCAGTGACATCTTGAGCAAATGTTAGCCTAACCAATATTTCGCGAATAAAACCGTTTTTTTTTTCTTTTTCTCTCGACAACCACTCACAACCCAGTGACATCTTGAGCAAATGTTAGCCTAACCAATATTTCGCGAATAAAACCGTATTTTCTTTTTCTTTTTCTCTCGACGACCACTCACAACCCAGTGACATCTTGAGCAAATGTTAGCCTAACCAATATTTCGCGAATAAAACCGTATTTTTTTTTCTCTCTCTCTCGACAACCACTCACAACCCAGTGACATCTCGAGCAAATGTTAGCCTCACCAATATGTCGCGAATAAAACCGTATTTTTTTTTCTCTCTCTCTCGACAACCACTCACAACCCAGTGACATCTTGAGCAAATGTTAGCCTAACCAATATTTCGCGAATAAAACCGTTTTTTTTTTTCTTTTTCTCTCGACAACCACTCACAACCCAGTGACATCTTGAGCAAATGTTAGCCTAACCAATATTTCGCGAATAAAACCGTATTTCTTTTTCTTTTTCTCTCGACAACCACTCACAACCCAGTGACATCTTGAGCAAATGTTAGACTAACCAATATTTCGCGAATAAAACCGTATTTTTTTTTCTCTCTCTCTCGACAACCACTCACAACCCAGTGACATCTTGAGCAAATGTTAGCCTAACCAATATTCCGCGAATAAAACCGTATTTCTTTTTCTTTTTCTCTCGACAACCACTCACAACCCAGTGACATCTTGAGCAAATGTTAGCCTAACCAATATTTCTCGAATAAAACCGTATTTCTTTTTCTTTTTCTCTCGACAACCACTCACAACCCAGTGACATCTTGAGCAAATGTTAGCCTAACCAATATTTCTCGAATAAAACCGTATTTCTTTTTCTTTTTCTCTCGACAACCACTCACAACCCAGTGACATCTTGAGCAAATGTTAGACTAACCAATGTTTCGCGAATAAAACCGTATTTTTTTTTTCTTTTCCTCTCGACAACCACTCACAACCCAGTGACATCTTGAGCAAATGTTAGCCTAACCAATATTTCGCGAATAAAACCGTATTTTTTTTCTTTTTCTCTCGACAACCACTCACAACCCAGTGACATCTTGAGCAAATGTTAGCCTAACCAATGTTTCGCGAATAAAACCGTTTTTTTTTTTTCTTTTCCTCTCGACAACCACTCACAACCCAGTGACATCTTGAGCAAATGTTAGCCTAACCAATATTTCGCGAATAAAACCTTATTGTTTTTCTTTTTCTCTCGACAACCACTCACAACCCAGTGACATCCTGAGCAAATGTTAGCCTAACCAATGTTTCTCGAATAAAACCGTATTTCTTTTTCTTTTTCTCTCGACAACCACTCACAACCCAGTGACATCTTGAGCAAATGTTAGCCTAACCAATATTTCGCGCATAAAACCGTATTTTTTTTTTCTCTCTCTCTCGACAACCACTCACAACCCAGTGACATCTTGAGCAAATGTTAGCCTAACCAATATTTCGCGCATAAAACCGTATTTTTTTTTTCTCTCTCTCTCGACAACCACTCACAACCCAGTGACATCTTGAGCAAATGTTAGCCTAACCAATATTTCGCGAATAAAACCGTATTTTCTTTTTCTTTTTCTCTCGACAATCACTCACAACCCAGTGACATCTTGAGCAAATGTTAGCCTAACCAATATTTCGCGCATAAAACCGTTTTTTTTTTCTTTTTCTCTCGACAACCACTCACAACCCAGTGACATCCTGAGCAAATGTTAGCCTAACCAATATTTCGCGAATAAAACCGTATTTTTTTCTCTCTCTCTCGACAACCACTCACAACCCATCGACATCTTGAGCAAATGTTAGACTAACCAATATTTCGCGAATAAAACCGTATTTTTTTTTTTCTCTTTCTCTCGACAACCACTCACAACCCAGTGACATCTTGAGCAAATGTTAGCCTAACCAATATTTAACGAATAAAACCGTTTTTTTTTTCTCTCGACAACAACTCACAACCCAGTGACATCTTGAGCAAATATTAGCCTAACCAATATTTAACGAATAAAACCGTTTTTTTTTTTTCTTTTTCTCTCGACAACCACTCACAACCCAGTGACATCTTGAACAAATGTTAGCCTAACCAATATTTCGCAAATAAAACCGTATTTTTTTCTTTTTCTCTCGACAACCACTCACAACCCAGTGACATCCTGAGCAAATGTTAGCCTAACCAATGTTTCGTGAATAAAACCGTATTTTTTTTCTTTTTCTCTCGACAACCACTCACAACCCAGTGACATCTTGAGCAAATGTTAGCCTAACCAATATTTCGCGCATAAAACCGTATTTTTTTTTTCTCTCTCTCTCGACAACCACTCACAACCCAGTGACATCTTGAGCAAATGTTAGCCTAACCAATATTTCGCGAATAAAACCGTATTTTTTTTCTCTCTCTCTCGACAACCACTCACAACCTAGTGACATCTTGAGCAAATGTTAGCCTAACCAATATTTCGCGAATAAAACCGTATTTTCTTTTTCTTTTTCTCTCGACAACCACTCACAACCCAGTGACATCTTGAGCAAATGTTAGCCTCACCAATATTCCGCGAATAAAACCGTATTTTATTTTTATTTTTCTCTCGACAACCACTCACAACCCAGTGACATCTTGAGCAAATGTTAGCCTAACCAATATTTCGCGAATAAAACCGTATTTTCTTTTTCTTTTTCTCTCGACAACCACTCACAACCCAGTGACATCTTGAGCAAATGTTAGACTAACCAATATTTCGCGAATAAAACCGTATTTTCTTTTTCTTTTTCTCTCGACAACCACTCACAACCCAGTGACATCTTGAGCAAATGTATGGGTGGGTTTGTTTTGCAAAATTCGTGTATCCCCATACTTCCACTGAAGATATGGGTGTAAATCTTTTTTTGGGATTTCCTTTTGAACACATTCTAGTGAACTTACAATTAGTTGAGCTGGGACTGAGACCAAGAAGCTCACTATATAGTATGAGGGATGGCAAGAAAAAGGGTGATGCGTTAGACCTAATTCATTTGTTATGAGATTTTTTTTTTTAAATTCATATATCTAGTTGTTATTTGGTTCTTTGTTATTTGGCATGTTATAACCTACGTGGGACACTCATGCAGGACCCAGTGTAGTATGCAAATCCGACCATGGAACAAACAGAACAACGAAAGGAAGAACAAGAGAACACACGACCATACTGAAGATCTTAAGCCTAAATCTTCCCTTTTTCAGATAATGTCAAAACCCATTGAAGAAACAATACAGGAGAAAAAGACCTACGGTATATTCGTGTGTTTTCTTCTTCTTCCCTTCGTTGTTCTCCTTTCAATTTGTTCACAACATGAATCCTACAAATCCTTCGGCATAGAGACTTCCCTAATTGATTTACACATTTAACTTCCTACGAGAACAACTTGAGCAAAAGAAAAGAAGAAGAAAAAAAGTGAATAATCCCCCAGTTTAAGTTTAATCCATTGCTTATCCAGGAAATGTTCCAACTGTCTCTTTGCTATCACGTAAATTGTCTCATTTTGATAACGAATTTTATGACTAATAAATGATAATAACTTTTATAACGAATTGATAACTGATGTGCTTTAATAATGTCATGATGAATTTACAACTCTGATAAATAATCATAACTTTGATAACGAATTTTATGACTAATAAATGATAATAACTTTTATGATGAATTTATAACTGATGTGCTTTAATAATTTGATGATGAATTTACAACTTTGATAAAAATCATAACTTTGGTAACGATTTTTATGACTAATAAATGATAATAACTTTTATGATGAATTTATAACTGATGTGCTTTAATAATTTGATGATGAATTTACAACTTTGATAAATAATCATAACTTTGGTAACGATTTTTATGACTAATAAATGATAATAATTTTTATAACGAATTTATAACTGATGTGCTTTAACAATTTGATGATGAATTTACAACTTTGATAAAAAAATCATAACTTTGGTAACGATTTTTATGACTAATAAATGATATAACAAGTTGATAACTGATGTGCTTTAATAATTTTATGATGAATTTACAACACTGGTAAATAATCATAACTTTGATAACGAATTTATAACAGATAAATTATAATAACTTTGATAATGAGAAATGATCATAACTTTGATAACTTGCTCATAACTCCGATAAAGGATCATAACTGATAATTTACTCATAACTCCGATAAAGGATCATAACTCTGATAACTCAATCATAACTCTAATAAATGAACATAACTTTGATAACGAATATATAACTCTGACAAATGATAATAACTTTGATAACACATCGATAAAATTTGA
>NC_091559.1:6936281-6939699 GCF_042767895.1 Penaeus vannamei | reverse complement strand
GAGGGGAAGTGGGATGAGGGGAGAGGAGAGGGGGAAAGAGGAGGGAAGAAAATAGGGAGAGAGAGGGGGAAAAGGGGGGCGAGGGAGGGCAAAATAGGAAGAGAAAGAGAGAGAGGGAGAGAGATAGATAAAAGAGGGGAAAGGAAGAGGAAGAGGGGGTAAGAGGGGAGGAAATAGGAGGAGGAAGGGGCAGGAATAAAGGTACAAAAAACAAGAAAATAAGAAAAGAAAGGAAGGAAAAACAGAAAAAAACTCAAAAAGAAAAATAACAAAGAAAATAAGCATAAACACAAAAGATTAAAAAATAGGAGAATTTAGATCCAAAAGAAAAGAACGAAAAAAGAAGAAGAAGAAGAAGAAAAAAAGAAAAAGAAAAAGAAGAAGAAAAAAAAAGAAGAAAAAGAAGAAAAAGAAAAAGAAGAAGAAGAAAAAGAAAAAAAGAAGAAGAAGAAGAAGAAAAAGAAAAAGAAAAAAAAGAAGAAGACGAAAAAAGAAAGCAAGCAAGAAAGAAAGAAAGAAACAGACAAGGTAGAAAATGTGGCCACAGCATCTAAGGAGGTTTTCTTGTGCAAACAGAATCCTTCTTCGGGGCAAGAGAGTGTCAAACCCTTCCCGCTGCGACGTCTTGGCCGTTGAACCCGTTGCTTGTGGTCAGAGGGTGGGGGAGGGGGGGCTCCTCCTCCTCCTCTTCCCTCTTCCTTCTTCCTTCTTCCTTCTTCCTCTATTCTTCCTTCTTCTTTTTTTCTCCGCTTCGTCTTCTTTCTTCTTCTTCTTCCTTCTCCGCTTCTTCCTTTTTCTTCTTCCTCTTCCTTCTTCCTCCTCCTCCTCCTCCACTTCCTCTTCTTTCTTCTTCTTCTTCCTTCTTCTCCTTCTTCCTTTTTCTTCTTCAGCCTTCTCCGGTTCTTCCTCCTCCTCCTCCTCTGCTTCCTCCTCTTTCTTCTCCTCCTTCTCACTCTTCTTCTTTATCCTTTCACTCTTAATCTTCCTTCTTCTTCCTTCTCCTCCGCCTCCTCTTCCTTCTTCTTCCTCCTCCTCCTCCTCTCCTTCCTTCTTCTTCTTCTTTCTTCTCCGCTTTTTCCTCCTTCTCCTCTACCTCTTCGTTCCTCGATTTTTCCCCTCCTCCTCCTCCTCCTTATCTTCCTTCTTATTTCTTCTCCTCTTCCTCCTGCTACTCCACTTCCTCTTCTTTTTCTATTTCTCCTTTTTCTTCTTCATTTTCTGTCTCACTTTTTCTTCTCTATTTACTTTTTTTGTTTCTCTTTTTTTTTTCTTTTCTTCCACTTCGTTTTTCTTTCTTTCTTCTTTTATATTTCTCCTTTTCTTTTCTTCTTCTTCTTCTTATTATTATTATTATTATTATTGTTATCATTATAATTATCTTTTTTTATTATTGTCATTACTATTATTATTATTATAATAATAATCATTATCACACTTATTATCATTATTGTCATTTTCGACCTATTTATTGCTATTATTTTTTTAGCCTCGTTTGTGTCTTGTTCTCTTTATTTTTTCTTTCTCTTTCTCTCTCTCTCTCTCTCTCTCTCTCTCTCTCTCTCTCTCTCTCTCTCTCTCTCTCTCTCTCTCTCTCTCTCTCTCTCTCTCTCTCTCTCTCTCTCTCTCTCTCTCTCTCTCTCTCTCTCTCTCTCTCTCTCTCTCTCTCTCTCTCTCTCTCTCTCCCTCACTCTCTCCCTCTCCCTCACTCTCTCTTCTTCTCCCTCTCTTTCCTTCTCCACTCTCTCTTCTTCTCCCTCTCTTTCCCTCTTCATCTTCTCCATCCTTCTCCATCTTTTTCTCTCTTCCTCCTTCGCTCCACACATGTTTATCTCTTTTGCGGTTGTTTATGATTCCGTTTCTTGGACATATGCTTTTAATTATCTCCTGTTACTAGTTCCTCCCTTTTTTCATAATATTTGCTTTTCCTCTTTCTTTCTCTGCGAATAGATGTCACAATACAAACACGTAAATAAGAGAAAAAAAAAGAAAATAAGAAAAAAGAAAAAGAAAAAGAAAAAAAAACTTTTACCTGCTATGTTAGTTTTCTCATTTTAATAACTTTATGATTTTTTTTATTATTCTTTATCTTGTGTTTCCATGTGTGTATTTTGTCTTTGGATTGTAATATACATATATATATATAAAAAAATATACGTGTACATACTTACATACATTATTAAATCGATAAACAGTTAGATAAATCATTACAGAAGATAGATAGAAAAATATAGACAGACAGATATGATCATTTTATTTCTCCAATTTTCTTTATTTTTTCGCTAATCTCTATATCTCTATTTTTCACTTTCTTCCCCTTTTATATTTTTTCTCTCTCCTTCTATTTCCTACTTTTCTCTCTCTCCTCCTTCCTCTTTCTCTCTTCGTCTCTTTCCCCTTTCTCTCCCCTCCTTTTGGTTTTCTTTTCTCTCTTTCTCGCTTTAAATTCTCTCTTTCCTCTCTCCCTTTCTTTTTCTTCCTCTTTCATTTTCGCTTTATTTTCTCTTCCCTCTTTCCTTCCCCTCTTTCTTTCTCCTCTCCTTTCCTTTTCCTCTTCTCATTTTCCTTTATTTTCTTTCACCCTTTCCCTTTCTTTCCCTCTTCCTTCCCTTTCCCCTCTTCTTCCCTTTTCCTCTTTCGTTTTCGCCTTATTCTCTCTCTCCTCTTCCCTTCCCCTCCCCTTCTCTCTCCCCTCTCCCCCTTCCCTCTCATGACATTTCCTCCCTCAGGCGTTCCCCTCGCCCTTCCTGCCTTTCCCCCTTCCTTCCCCTCGTACGGTTATCCCTCCCTCCCCCCCCCCCTGTTCCCCTCTCAAATCCTTCCTCTCACCCGTTGTTCTCTTCTCCTTTCATAAATACTCTTCTCCTTTCCCCTCTCCTACATTCGTTTTTCTCGTCTTCCCCTCACTCTCCTCTCTTTCTTACCTTTCCCTCTTCCCTTTCCTCCTCTCTCGTCTCGTCTGTTCCCGTCATCCTCTCCTCTCCCTTACCCTCCCTTCTTCCCCTCTCCCTCACCTTTCGCCCTCCCATCCTCTCCTCTCCCCTTGCCCTTCCCCTCACCCTCACCTTTCGCCTCCACCCTCACCCTTTTCCCCCTACCCTCACCCTCTCCATCACCCCCCCATCCCTTTCCCTCCCCTCCATCCTCCCTTCCCCTCCTTTCCCCCTCACCCTCCCCCTCCCTATCCCCTCCATCCTCCCCCTCCCCCTTCCCCTCACCCTCCATCCTCCCCCTCCCCTCTCCCTCCCCCTCACCCCCACTCCCCCCTCCCCTCTCCCCTCCCCCTCCCTCCCCATATCCACCCTTCCCCTCCCCCTCCCTCCCCCTCCATCCTTCCCCTCCCCCTCTCCCTTCTCCTTCCCCCTAGCCTCCCCCTCCCTCCCCTAACCCTCCCCTCCCTCCCCTCACCCCTCCCCATCCC
>NC_091559.1:6923781-6928781 GCF_042767895.1 Penaeus vannamei | reverse complement strand
CTCCAATATCCATCCTCCTACCACTCATACTCCCCCCACACCACTTCCTCTACTCCCCCCCACACCCCTCCCTCCTACCTCCCTCCCCAACACAACCCACCCCTTCAACTCCAGCTATCCATCCTTTCCAATATCCATCCTCCTACCACTCATACTCCCCGCCCCACACCACACCCTCCTAATCCCTCCCCCAACACAACCCACCCCCTTCAACTCCTTTATCCATCCTTCCAAATATCCATCCCTCCTACCACTCCTACCCCCCCCACACCACTTCCTCCTACCCTCCCCCCACCACTTCCTCCTACTCCCCCCCACACCACTTCCCTCCTACCCCCCACACCACTCCCTCCTACTCCCGCCCAAGACAACCCACCCCCTTCAACTCCCAACTCTACGCTCATTCTCCCTCTCTCTATCTCTCTCTATCCCTTCTATCCTTTCCACTCCCTCCCGGATAGACACGGGAGTCACTCATGTCACAACACCCTCTAGTTCCTGTGTCTTTTGCCGAAAGGGAAATACGGACAAAGAGATAATTCTTGGGTCACGTTTTCCTTGATATCTTTGATGTAAAATGAAGTACAGTATAGCATTATGTCTGTCCGAAAATTTTGTATGTGTGTGCGTGAGTGAGTGAGTGAGTGAGTGAGTGTGTGTGTGTGTGTGTGTGTGTGTGTGTGTGTGTGTGTGTGTGTGTGTGTGTGTGTGTGTGTGTGTGTGTGTGTGTGTGTGTGTGTTTGTCTTTCTGTGTGTGTGTCTGTCTGTCTGTCTCTGTGTGTGTCCGTATGTCTGTGTCTGTGTTTGTGTGCGTGTGTGTGTGTGTGTGTGTGTTTGTGTGTGTGTGTGTGCGTGTGTGTGTGTGTGTGTGTGTGTGTGTGTGTGTGTGTGTGTGTGTGTGCGTGTGTCTGTGTGTTTGTGTGTGTGTGTGCGTGGAAAAAGGCTCTACCGTGTTGATACAATTGTAGAAAAAAATCACAATGAACAAACTAAATTTCATTAGTCTGTCCATTGTGGGTTTTTCTACCATATCTGTATACAGAGAGAGATTATATATGTGTGTGTGTGTGTGCACGCATGTCTATTTGTCTATATATTTATATACATATTTCTCTTTCTTTCTCTCTTCCTCCCTCTCTCTCTCTTCCTCTCTCCCTCCCTCATTGTCTCTCTTTCTCTCTTCCTCCCTCCCTCCCTCATTCTCTCTCTTCCTCCTTCCCTCCCTCTCACATTCTCTCTCTCTCTTTCTTCCCCCTTCCCTCATTCTCTCTCTTCCTCCCTCCTCCCACTCCCTCTCCCATTCTCTCTCTCTCTCTCTCTCTGTCTCTCTCTGTCTCTCTCACTCTCTCTCTCTCTCTCATTTTTTTTTCTCTCTCTCCCTCGCTCCCTCTCTCTCTCTCTTTCTCTCTCTCTCTCTTTCTCTTCCCTCCCGTCCTCATTCTATTTCTTTCTCTCTCTCCCTTCTTCTTTCCATCTTTCCCTCCCTCCCCCATTCTCTCTTTCTCTCTCTTTCTCTCTCTCTTTCCCTATCACTCACTCTCTCTCTCTTCTTCCTTCCCTCACTCTCTCTCCCTCTCTCCCTCCCCTATTTCTATCTCTCCTCTCCCTCTGTTGCTTCCTCATTCTTTCTCACATTTCCTCCCCTCATTCTCTCTCTCCCTCTCTCCCTCCCTCAATTTCTTCCAGCCTCTCTCTCTCTCTTTTCCACCCTCCCCATTCTCTCTCTCTTCCTTCTCTCATTCTCTTTCTCCCTCTCTCCCTCAGTCTTTCCTGCCCTGTCTCTCTCTCTCTTCCTCCCTCCCTCCCTTCCTCCCCTATTCTCTCTCTCTCTCTCTCTCTCTCTCTCTCTCTCTCTCTCTCTCTCTCTCTCTCTCTCTCTCTCTCTCTCTCTCTCTCTCTCTCTCTCTCCCTCTCCCTCTCCCTCTCCCTCTCCTCTCCCTCTCTCACTCCTCCTCACTCTCTCTCTCTCTCTCTTCTTCTTCTTCTTCTGTCTTTCTTCTCATTCTCTTTCTCCCCTCCCTTCCTCCTGTCTCTCTCTCTCTCTCTCTCTCTCTCTCTCTCTCTCTCTCTCTCTCTCTCTCTCTCTCTCTCTCTCTCTCCCTCTCTCTCCCTCCCTCCCCTCCCTCCCTCCCTCCCTCCCCTCCCCTCCTCCTCTCTCCCTTTCCCTCCACTCCCTCCCTCCTCCCTCCCTCCCCTCCCTCCCACTCCCTCCCTCCCTCTCCCTCCATCCCTCCCTTCCTCCCTCCCGCCCACATTCTCTCTCTCCCTCCCTCCCTCCCCCCTTCTCTCTCTCCTTCTCTCCCTCTCTCTCTCTTGCACACACAATCGCTGCATTCTTCACACTGAGCTGTTGTGTGAAACCTTATTGAGTTTCGTTCATCAAAGACGACGGTCGTGGGAGTATTTCCGGTTGATGAAATCGCGCAGGAGGAGGAGGAGGAGGAGGAGGAGGAGGAGGAGGAGGAGGAGGAGGGAGGAAGGAGGAAAGGAGGAGAGGGAAAGGAGGAAGGGAGGAAGAGGGAGGAGGGAGGGAGGGGAGGAAGGAAGAAGGAGGAAGGAGGAGGGAGGAGGAGGAGGAGGAGGAAGGGAGGCCAGGGAGGGAGGAGGAAGGAAGGAGGAGGAGGGGAGGGTGGGAGTGGGAGGAGGGAGGGGAGGAGGAGGAGGAGGTAAGGGAAGGAGGGAAGTGAGGGAGGAGGAGGAAGGAGGAAGAGGAGGGAGGAGGGAAAGGAAGGGAGGAAGTGAAAGGGGGAAAGAAGGGAGAGGACAGGAGGAGGGAGGAAAGAAGGAGGGTGGGAGGAGGGAGGAGGAAGGAGGTGAGAAGGAGGAGGGAGAGAGGGGAAAGGAAGAAAGAAAAGAAGAAACTTTTTTCTTTGTGTTTTTCTTTTTTTTTTTTGCCTGTGAGCTGGCCCCAGTGGTGAGAGCGTTCGTCTAGCAATCTTGCGGACCAGCGTTCAATCCCCACGCCTGGCCAGCAGTGGTAACCCCCGGCCATTCCTTGCAACGGGGGAGGTGGGGCAGCAAAACAGACAAGCAATCTCACAGCAAAGAATATGCATTGTAACAAATGGAATTAAAACTAAATCTTTAAATCTTAAAAATTTCTCTCTCTCTCTCTTTCTTTCTTTCTTTCTTTCTTTCTTTCTCTCCCTCTCTCTCTTCTCTTATTCTTTTCGCAGTTATTTATCTCCCTTATCTCTTTCTCCTTCTCTCCCTTCCCTTTTTCACTTTCTCTTCCTTGCATATCCTTCCTTCTCTTTTTCTTCTCTTTTTCTTATTATTCATTTCCTTCTAATTCCTTCTTCAATCACTCCTCTTTTCTCTCTTGATCTTCTCTTCTTCACGCTTTTTTCTCTTCCCTTGACTCTTTTACTTATTATTGTCCTCTTCCTTGTTCTTTTCTTTATCCGTGTCTCCTCTTCTTCTTTTCTCCTATTTCTATTTTTTCCTACCTCCTTCCTGCCCTCTTCTTCTTTTCTTCTTTCTGCTTCTCCTCCTTCTCTCTGTTCTTACTGTCTTAAGTCTTCCTCTTTCTCCTTTCCCCTCTCTTCTCTTTCTCATTCTCTTTCCTCCCCTTGTCCCTTCACCTTCTCCTCCTCCTCCTTCCTTTCCTCCTTTCCTTTTCATTCTTCTCCTCACTCTCCTTTCTCCCCTTGTTCCTCCATTTTCTTATTTTTCCTCTCTCTTCTTCTTCTTCCCTTTCTTTCTTCCTCTCTCTTCTTCTCCTCCACCTCCATCTCCTCCTCTTCCTCCACCTGCTCCATCTCCATTTCTTCCTCCTTCCACTTCTTCTTTTCCTCTCTCTTCTTCTCCCCCCTTCTCCTCCTCCTTCCTCCCCTTCTCCTCCTCCGCCTCCTCTTTCCTCTCTCTCCTCTTCCTCCCTCTCCACCCCTGCTCCCTTTCTCTCTCTTCTTCCTCCTCCTCCTCCTTTTTCCCTTTCATCTCTTCTTCTCCACCTCCTCCTCTCTCTCCTCCTTCGACTCTTTCCCTCCCTGCTCCCTTTCTCGTACTTCTTCCTCCCCCTCTTCCTCTTCCCCTTCATTTCTTCACACTTCCTTCACCTTCCACTTCTTCTTCTTCTTCCTCCTCTTCCTCTTCCTCTCTGTCCCTCCCTGCCCCCTTTCTCTCTTCTTCTTCGTCATCCTCTTCCCCCTTCCCCCCTTCATCTCTTCTCCTCCTTCCTCTTCCGCCATCCCTGCCCCTTTCTCTCTTCTTCTTCTTCTTCTTCTTCTTCTTCTTCTTCTTCTTCTACTTCTTCTTCTTCTTCTTCTTCTTCTTCTTCTTCTTCTTCTTCTTCTTCCTCCTCCTCCTCTTCCCTTCGCTCTCTTCATCTCAAGATTTACACACTTCCTTCACCTTCCACTGCTTCTTCTTCTTCCTTTTCCTCCTCCTCTTCCCCCCTTCATCTCTTCCTCCCTCTCCCTCCCTCCCCCCTTTCTCTCTCTTCTCCTCCTCCTCCTCCATCTTCCCCTTCATCTCTTCCTCCCTTTCCATCCCTGCCCCCTTTCTCTCTCTCTCTTCTTCCTCCTCCTCCTCTTCCTCCCTCTCCATCCCTGCCCCCTTTCTCTCTCTCTCTCTTCTTCCTCCTCCTCCTCCTCCTCCCTTCGCTCTCTTCATCTCAAGATCTACACACACAATACATCACAACACTGGCGCTCCACTCAGCTGTTTACAGAGGACCGATCACCTTCCGACGGTCTCGCCCTTTCTCGCTCTTTCTCGCGAGGAACGACTCAATCACCTAACTAGTGAGCTGTTGAAAATACGTTTTTTTTCCGTTTTCTGTTTGTCTTTTTTATTTCTCTCTCTGTTTGTTATGTTTTTTTTTCTTGTTTGTATTTTTATCTCATGTTGTTTTTACTGTTTATTTTCATTTTTATTTTCTCTGTCTATCTATTTATCTCTCTTTTTTTTTTTCTTTCTCTTCTCAGTCTCTTTCTTTTTTCTTAGTCTCCTACTCCTCTTCCCTCGAATTCCCTTCTCTTCTCTTGCTTTCTCTACTC
>NC_091559.1:6898781-6906281 GCF_042767895.1 Penaeus vannamei | reverse complement strand
TGAGATAGTGAGGAAAGGAAGTTAGAGAGGATAGTGAGGAGAGGACGAGAGGAGATAGTGAGGAGAATGAGCTAGAGATTAATGAGGAAATGAAGTTAGACGAGATGGTGAGGAGAGGAAGTTAGATATTAATGAGGAGAGGAAGTTAGAAGAGAAAGTGAGGAGAGGAAGTTAGAGATTAATGAGGAAAGGAAGTTAGAAGAGAAAGTGAGGAGAGGACGAGACGAGATGGTGAGGAGAGGAAATTAGAGATTAATGAGGAAAGGAAGTTAGAGGAGATAGTGAGGAGAGGAAGTTAGAGATTAATGAGGAAATGAAGTTAGAGGAGATAGTGAGGAGAGGAAGTTAGAGATTAATGAGGAAAGGAAGTTAGAGGAGATAGTGAGGAGAGGAAGTTAGAGATTAATGAGGAAAGGAAGTTAGAGGAGATAGTGAGGAAAGGAAGTTGAAGAGGATAATGGAGAATGGAAGTTAAAGGAGATAGTGAGGAGAGGACGAGAGGAGATAGTGAGGAGAGGAAGTTAGGATAATGAGGAGAGGAAATTAGAGATTAATGAGGAAAGGAAGTTAGAAGAGAAAGTGAGGAGAGGACGAGAGGAGATGGTGAGGAGAAGAAATTAGAGATTAATGAGGAAAAGAAGTTAGGATAGTAAGGAGAGGACGAGACGAGATAGTGAGGAGAGGAAATTAGAGATTAATGAGGAAAAGAAATTAGAAGAGAACGTGAGGAGAGGACGAGAGGAGATAGTGAAAAGAGGAAGTTAGAGATAAATGAGGAAAGGAAGTTAGAGATTAATGAGGATAGTGAGGAGAGTGATATAAGTGGATGATAGTGAGGGGAATGAGCTAAGGGTATAGCGACGAGAGAAGAGGATAGTGACGTAGGGAAAATAGTGAAAATAGGGGATGGGGGGAGGGTAGTGAGGAGAGGGGGAATGGGGGATAGTGGGGGAGGGACGTAGGAGGGAAAGAAGGGAGAGGAGGAAGGAGAAAAAAGAACGAAGAAGAAAGAGAGAGAAGGAGAGATAGAAAGCGAAGTAGAAGGAGAGATAAAGAAAGAGAAGGAGAAAGAAGTAGAAGGGAAAGAAGAAGGAGATAAAGAAAGAGAATGGAAAGAAGGGGAGAGAGGAAGAGGAGAAGGAAAGCGAAAGATGATTAAAAAAGGAAGAAGGAATGAGAAAAAGAGGAGAAAGAAAGTGAAAGAAGACAAGAAGTAAAAGTAGACGAAAAAGAAGAAAAACAAAACGAAGGAAGAGAGAAAATAGAAGGGAAGGAAAAGATAATAAAAACAAAACGAAGGAAGAGAGAGTGATAAAAGGAGAAGAAAAGGGAAAGAGAAGAAAAAACGAGGGATAAAGAAGCACACGACCACAGAGGGAAGAATGGGGAGAGGGGAAAATAGGAAAAAAAATTGGAGGGGAAAGGAAAGAGGGAAAATGTGTTTGTTGGGCGTGAAGGAGGGAGGATGAAGGGGCTGTGAAGGGTCAGAGAAAGAGAAAAGTAAAGAAAAACAGAAAGAGGAAAGAATGAGAAAAAGAGGAGAGAGAGAGGAGAAACATAGAGAAGGGAGGGAGAGAGAGAGAGAGAGAGAGAGAGAGAGAGAGAGAGAGAGAGAGAGAGAGAGAGAGAGAGAGAGAGAGAGAGAGAGAGAGAGAGAGAGAGAGAGAGAGAAACATAGAGGAGAGAGAGAGAGAGAGAGGGAGAGAGAGAATCAGAAAGAAAGAAAAAAAAGAAAGAAAAAGATAATCAGAAAGAGAGAAAGAGAAAGAGAAGTAGAGAGAAAAAGAAAGAGAAATAAAGAGAAAAACAAAGAGAAAGAAAGACAGATGAACAAACAGAAAAAAGAATCCTTGTTATGCTTTCTCCTCTCTTATTTTCTTTCTCCCCTTCTCTCTTTCCGACTGGCCGCTTAACCTAGACGTTCGCTGTTGCTTAATACCACACGAAGGTCAGAGGTCAGAGCTAGGTCACTGTAAGGGTCAGCTCGATGCCTGTCTGTTTTGCTTTTTCTTTTTTTTCTTTTCTTTTTTTTGAGTCAGGGATAAAAACTCCTTTCTTCTTTAGTTTTATCAGTTTTATTGCGTTTGTTTCGATCTCTCTTTCTTTCTTCTTTTTCTCTTTATCTTATATTTCCTGTCATCATTTTTTTTTTATTCTCTCTCTCTTTCTCTCTATCTGTCTGTCTGTCTCTATCTCTCTCTTTCTTTCTTTCTTTCTCTCTCTCTCTCTCTCTCTCTCTCTCCCTCGCTCTCTCCCTCGCTCTCTCTCTCTCTCTCTCTCTTGCTCTCTCTCTCTCTCTCTACTCTCTCTCTCTCTCTCTCTCTCTCTCTGTCTGTTTAAGTCCCTACCTCTCCTTCACCCTCCCTTCCACCTCTCCTTTCCTCTCTTCCCTTCCTTTCTTCTCTCTTTCCCATTCCCTCCCTTCAACAATCACACACCTTCCCTCCCAACCTCTCCCTCCTTCCCCATTCCCTCTCCCTCCTCCTCTCCTTTTCCTTCCCTTTCCACTCTCACACATCTTCCCTTCCCTCTCCCTCCCCCCTCTCCACCCTTCCTCTCTCCCTCTCCCTCTCCCCCTTCCTCCCTCCTTCCCTCTCTCCCTCTCCCTTTCCTCCCTCCCTCCCTCCCTCTCTCCCTTCCTTCCTCCCTCCTTCCCTCCTCCTCCTTCCTTCCCTCTCCTTCTCCCTCCCCCTCTGCCCCTTTCCCTTCTCCCTTCTCTTTTTCCTCCTCTCCTCCCTCCCTCTCCACCTCTCCACCTTCCTCCCTCCCTCCCTCTCCTCTCCTTTCTTTCCTCCCCTTCTTCCCTCCCTCCCCCTCTCCTCCCCCTTCCTCCCTTCCTCCCTCACACCCTCCCCCTCTCCCTCCCTCCCTTCCCCTCCCCCTCCCCATCCCCAACTCTCCCACACACACTCGTCCGACGAAGAAGCCACGTCTGTCAAGGGAGAGAGAGAGAGAGAAAGAGAGCGACAGAGAGCGAGAGAGAGAGAGAGAGGACGCCAGAGAGCGAGAGAGAGAGAGAGAGTGACAGAGAGCGAGAGAGCAAGCGAGCGAAAGAAAGAGAGAGAGAGAGAGAGAGAGAGAGAGAGAGAGAGAGAGAGAGAGAGAGAGAGAGAGAGAGAGAGAGAGAGAGAGAGAGAGAGAGAGAAAGAGAGAAAGAGAGAAAGAGAAGGAGAGAGAGAGAGAGAGAGGGAGAGAGGGACGGAGGAGGTGGGAGAGGAGGGGAGGGGGTGGGGGTGGGGGGTCAAGGGTGAGTGTTTGCGGTCAAGTCACACGCCGACGAAGCCACTTGACGAAGGAGGCTTCAACAATAACTCTTTCTACTATTTTCTAATTCTCTCCTATGCCCCTTCCTTTTACCATTTTCTTTCCTTCGGTTTTCCTCACGTTTTCTCCCTACCTGATCGTCTCCTTCGGCCCCCTCTTCTTCTTTAATCGCTTTCCCCTCGTCTCTTCCTCTCCCCCTATCCTCTTCTTCTTTATCGCCTTCCCCTCCTCTCTTCCTCTCCCCCTATCCTCTTCTTCTTTTATCGCTTTCCCCTCGTCTCTTCCTCTCCTCCCTATCCTCTTTCTTCCTTTTATCGCTTTCCCCTCGTCTCTTCCTCTCCCCCTATCCTCTTCTTCTTTAACCGCTTTCCCTCGTCGTCTCTTCCTCTCCCTCATCCTCTTCTTCTTGAATCGCTTTCCCCTCGTCTCTTCCTCTCCTTATCCTCTTCTTCTTTTATCGCTTTCCCCTCGTCTCTTCCTCTCTCCCCCTATCCTCTTCTTCTTTAATCGCTTTCCCCTCGTCTCTTCCTCTCTCTCCCCCATATCCTCTTCTTTCTTTAATCGCTTTCTCCTCGTCTCTCTTCTCTCCCTATCCTCTTCTTCTTTATTCGAAAACTTTCCCTCGTCTCTTCCTCTCTCCCTATCCTCTTCTTTCTTTATCGCTTTCCCCTCGTCTCTTCCTCTCCCCCTATCCTCTTCTTCATTGTTAAGCTTTCCCCTCGTCTCTTCCTCTCTCCCCTATCCTCTTCTTCTCTTAATCGCTTTCCCCTCATCTCTTCCCCTCCCCCTATCCTCTTCTTCTTTAATCGCTTTCCCCTCGTCTCTTCACTCTCCCCCTATCCTCTTCTTCTTTAATCGCTTTTCCCCTCGTCTCTTCCCTCTCCCCCCCTATCCTCTTCTTCTAAAATCGCGCTTTCCTTTCGTCTCTTCCTCTCCCCCTCTCCTCTTCTTCTAATCGTCAACTTTCCCCTCGTCTCTTCCCTCTCCCCCTATCCTCTTCTTCTTTTATCGCTCTCCCACCTCGTCTCTTCCTCTCCCTATCCTCTTCTTTCTTCAGTAATCGCTTTCCCCTCGTCTCTTCCTCTCCCCCTATCCCTCTTCTTCTTTAATCGCTTTCTTCCCTCGTCTCTCTCCTCTCTCCCCTATCCTCTTCTTCTTTAATCGCTTTCCCCTCGTCTCTTCCTCTCCCCTATCCTCTTCTTCTTTAATCGCTTTCCCCTCGTCTCTTCCTCTCCCCCTATCCTCTTCTTCTTCTAATCATGCTTTTTTCCCCTCATCTCTTCCCCTCCCTATCCTCTCTCTTTCTTTAATCGTTTTCCCCTCGTCTCCTTCCTCTCCACTATCCTAACTTCTTCTTTATTCGCTTTCCCCTCGTCTCTTCCTCTCCCCTATCCTTCTTCTTTAATCGCTTTTCCCCTCGTCTCTTCTCTCTCCCCCTATCCTCTTCTTCTTTAATCGCTTTCCCCTCGTCTCTTCCTCTCTCCCCTATCCTCTTCTTCTTTAATCGCTTTCCCCTCGTCTCTTCCTCTCCCCCTATCCCTCTTCTCTTCTTTAATCGCTTTCCCCTCGTCTCTTCCCCTCTCCCCTATCCTCTTCTTCTTTGAATCGCTTTCCCCTCGTCTCTTCCCCTCCCCCTATCCTCTTCTTCTTTAATCGCTTTCCCCTCGTCTCTTCCTCTCCCCTATCCTCTTCTTTCTTTATCGCTTTCCCCTCGTCTCTTCCTCTCCCCCTATCCTCTTCTTCTTTAGTTTAATCGCTTTCCCCTCGTCTCTCCTCTCTCCCCCTATCCTCTTCTTCTTTAATCAGCTTTCCCTCGTCTCTTCCCTCTCCCCCTATCCTCTTCTTCTTTAATCGCTTTCCCCTCGTCTCTTCCTCTCCCCCTATCCTCTTCTTTCTTTAATCGCTTTCCCCTCGTCTCTTCCTCTCCCCCTATCACTCTTCTTCTTTAATCGCTTTCCCCTCATCTCCTTCCTCTCCCTTATCCTCTTCTTCTTTAATCGCTTTCCCCTCAGTCCCTTCCTCCCCTATCCTCTTCATTCTTTAATCGCTTTCCCCTTATTTTCCTTCCTCTCCCCCTATCCCTCTTTCTTCTTTAATCGCTTTCCCCTCGTCTCTTCCTCTCCCCCTATCCTCTTCTTCTTTAGCATCGTTTTCCCCTCGTCTCTTCCTCTCTCCCCCCTATCCTCTTCTTCTTCAATCGCTTTCCCCTCGTCTCTTCCCTCTCTCCCTTTATCCTCTTCTTCTTTAATCGCTTTCCCCTCGTCTCTTCCTCTCCCCTATCCTCTTCTCCTTTTATCGCTTTCCCCTCGCTTCTTCCTCTCCCCCTATCACTCTTCTTCTTTATTCAGCTTTCCCCTCGTCTCTTCCTCTCCCCCTATCCTCTTCTCTTCTTGAATGGCTTTCCCTCGTCTCTTCCTCTCCCCGTATCCTCTTCTTCCTTAATCGCTTTTCCCTCGTCTCTTCCTCTCCCCCTATCCTCTTCTTCTCTTTAATCGCTTTCCCCTCGTCTTCCTCTATACCCCCTATCCTCTTCTTCTTGAATGGCTTTCCCCTCGTCTCTTCCTCTCTCCCCCTATCCTCTTCTTCTTTAATCGCTTTCCCCTCGTCTCTTCCTCTCCCCCTATCCTCCTTTCTCTTTTCTTTAATCGCTTTCCCCTCGTCTCTCCCCTCTCCCCCTATCCTCTTCTTCTTTAACCGCTTTCCCCTCGTCTCTTCCTCTCCCCCTATCCTCTTCTTTCTTTAATCGCTTTCCCCTCGTCCTCTTCCTCTCTCCCCTATCCTCTTCTTTCTTTATCGCTTTTCCCCTCGTCTTTCCTCTCCCCCTATCCTCTTCTTCTTTATCGCTTTCCCCTCGTCTCTTCCTCTCCCCTATCCTCTTCTTCTTTAATCGCTTTCCCCTCGTCCTCTTCCTCTCCCCCTATACTCTTCTTTAATCGCTTTCCCTCGTCTCTTCCCTCTCCCCTATCTCTCTTCTTCTTTAATCGCTTTCCCCTCGTCTCTTCCTCTCCCCCTATCCTCTTCTTCTTGAATGTATTTCCCTCGTCTCTTCCTCTCCCCCTATCCTCTTCTTCTTCTTTAATCGCTTTCCCCTCGTCTCTTCCCTCTCCCCCTATCCTCTTCTTCTTTAATCGCTTTCCCCTCGTCTCTTCCTCTCCCCCTATCCTCTTCTTCTTTATCGCTTTCCCCTCGTCTCTTCCTCTCCCCCTTTCCTCTTCCTTTTTTATCGCTTTCCCCTCGTCTCTTCCTCTCCTCCTATCCTCTTCTTCTTTAATCGCTTTCCCCTCGTCTCTTCCTCTCTCCATATCCTCTTCTTCTTTATCGCTTACCTCTCGTCTCTTCCTCTCCCCTTATCCTCTTGTTCTTTAATCGCTTTCGCCTCATCTCTTCGTCTCCCCCAATCCTCTCCTTCTTTAATCGCTTTCCCCTCGTGTCTTCCTCTCCCCTATCCTCTTTCTTCTTTATTCGCTTTCCCCCTCACCTCTTCCTCTCCCCCTATCCTCTTCTTCTTTAATCGCTTTCCCCTCGTCTCTTCCTCTCCCCCTATCCTCTTCTTCTTTATTCGCTTTCCCCTCGTCTCTTCCTCTCCCCCTATCCTCTTCTTCTTTATCGCTTTCCCCTCGTCTCTTCCTCTCCCCCTATCCTCTTCTTCTTTATTCGCTTTCCCCTCATCTCTTCCTCCCCTATCCTCTTCTTCTTTAATCGCTTTCCCCTCGTCTCTTCCTCTCCCCCTATCCCACTCTTACTTCTTTAATCTAACTTTCCCTTGCCCTCTTCCTCTCCCCCTATCCTCATCTTCTTCTTTATCGTTTTCCTCTCGTCTCTCCCTCTCTCCCTATCCTCTTCTTCTCTTTATTCGCTTTCCCTTCGTCTCTTCCTCTCCCCCACTCTCCTCTTCTTCTTTAATCGCTTTCCCCTCGTCTCTTCCTCTCCCCCTATCCTCTTCTTCTTTAATCGCTTTCCCCTCGTCTCTTCCTCTCCCCTCATCTACCTCTTCTTTTAATCGCTTTCCCCCTCGTCGTCTCTTCCTCTCCCCCTATCCTCTTCTTCTTTTATCGCTTTCCCTCTTTTCGTCTCTTCCTCTCCTCCTATCCTCTTCTTCTTTAATCGCTTTCCCCTCGTCTCTTCCTCTCCCCCTATCCTCTTCTTCTTTAATCGCTTTCCCCTTGTCTCTTCCTCTCCCCCTTGCCTCTTCTTCTTTAATCGCTTTCCCTTTGTCCCTTCCTCTCCCTTATCCTC
>NC_091559.1:6893781-6896281 GCF_042767895.1 Penaeus vannamei | reverse complement strand
TTGCTTGTGCGTTGGGGGCTGAGTGGGGCTGAGGAGGGGGGGGGAGAGGGAGGGTTGAGGAGGGGGGAGAGGGGAAGGGTTGAGGAGGGGGGGAGAGTGGGGGTTGAGGAAGGGGGAGAGGGAGGGTTGAGGAGGGTGGGGGAGAGTAGGGGTTGAGGAGGATGGGGGAGAGGGAGGGTGGAGAGAGGGAGAGAGGGGGAGTTAAGGAGGGGGGGGGAGGAGAGTGGGGGTTGAGTGAGGGGGAGAGGGAGGGTTGAGGAAAGGAGGAGAGGGAGGGTTAAGGAGGGGGGGAGAGGTGGTTGAGGAAGGGGAGAGGGAGGGTTGAGGAGGATGGGTGAGAGGGAGAGGAGGGGGGAGAGAAGGTTGAGGAGGGGGAGTGGGGTTGAGGAGGGGTGGGGGGAGAGGGAGGGTTAGAGGAGGGTGGGGAGAGGGGAGAGTGGGGGTTGAGGAGGGGGAGAGTGGGGGTTGAGGAGGGGGAGAGTGGGGGGTTGAGGAGGGGGGAGAGGGAAGGACAAGGAGGGAGTGGGGGTTGAGGAGGGGGGAGAGGGGGAGTTAAGGAGGATGGGGGAGAGGGAGGTGGAGAGAGAGGGGAGGGAGGGGGGAGAGTGGGGGTTGAGGAGGGGGAGGAGAGGGAGGGAGAGGGAGGGTTGAGGAGGGGGAGAGTGGGGGAGAGAGGGGAAAGGGGAGGATGGGGGAGAGAGGGAGAGGGGGGGAGAGGGAGAGGGAGAGTTGGAGAAGGGAGAGGAGGTGGAGAGAGGGAGAGGGAGGGTTGAGGAGGGGGAGAGAGAGGGAGGGTTGGGAGGGAGGGTGGGGTCGAGTGGGGGTTGAGGGGAGGGAGAGAGGGGAGAGGAGGGGTGGGGGGAGAGGGAGGGTTGAGGAGGGGAGGAGAGAGGAGGAGGGTTGAGGAGGGTGGGGGAGAAGGGAGGGTTAAGGGGAGAGGGAGGGTGGGGAGAGGGTGGGTTGAGGAGGGTGGGTGAGAGGGAGGGTTGAGGAAGGTGGGGGTAGGAGGGGGAGGCTGAGGAGGGTGGAAAGGAAGAATGGAGAGAGGGTTAGAGGAGGGGGGAGAGGGAGGGATTGGAAGGAAGGAGAGGAGGATAGAGAAAAGGAAAAGGAGAGGGGAAGGAGAGAGTGGGAGAAGGAAGAGGCGGGAGAAGGAGAGAGGGCGGAGGGAGGGGTGGGGAGGGAAGAGGAGAAGGAGGAAAAGGAGAGGGATGAAGGAGGGAAGAAGAGGCTGGAGGAGGGGAGGGAGGAGAGAGATGCGAGGGCCTGCCTGTCTGTCGCTTGTTGAGTGTCAGAAGCTTTAATGAGGTGGAGAGAGAGAGAGAGAGAGAGAGAGAAGAGAAGAGAGAGAGACAGAGAGAGAGAGCGAGGCAGAGAGAGAGAGAGAGAGAGAGAGAGAGATGAGAGAGAGAGAGAGAGAGAGAGCGAGAGAGAGAGAGAGAGAGAGAGAGAGAGAGAGAGAGAGAGAGAGAGAGAGAGAGAGAGAGAGAGAGAGAGAGAGAGAGAGAGAGAGAGAGAGAGAGAGTAAGAGAGATGAGAGAGAGAGAGAGTAAGAGAGAGAGAGAGAGAGAGAGAGAGAGAGAGAGGGGGGGAGAGAGATGGATATAGAGAGACAGAGAGAGAGAGAGAGAGAGAGAGAGAGAGAGAGAGAGAGAGAGAGAGGGAGAGAGGGAGAGAGAGAGAGAGGGAGGACGAGAGGGAGGGAGGGAGGGAGAGAGAGAGAGAGAGAGAGAGAGAGAGAGAGAGAGAGAGAGAGAGAGAGAGAGAGAGAGAGAGAGAGAGAGAGAGAGAGAGAGAGAGAGAGAGAGAGAGAGAGAGAGAGAGAGAGAGAGGGAGAGAGGAGAGAGGGAGAGGAGGAGAGAGGGAGGGAGGGAGAGAGAGAGAGAGAGAGAGAGAGAGAGAGAGAGAGAGAGAGAGAGAGAGAGAGAGAGAGAGAGAGAGAGAGAGAGAGAGAGAGAGAGAGAGAGAGAGAGAGAGAGAGAGACAGAGAGAGAGAGATAGAGAGAGAGAGAGAAAGAAAGACAGAGACCGAGACAGAGACAGAGACACAGAAAGACAGAAGGAGACAGAAAGAATGGAAAGAAAAAGAAAGAAAAGACAACAAAAGGGACCAAGAAAGAACCAAAAGAAAGACACAAAGACAAAAAAGGAACAACAACAAAAGGTGGAGGAGTGTGGAAGAGTGATGAAGGAGAGGGAGAGAGAGGGAGGGGGGAGGGAAGGAGATGAAGACACACAATGAAAACAAATCCTCATTTTTTTCCTCACACCAAGGGACTTCCAGATTTATGAGTCCCGCGCCTGTTGCTCGCCCTCCAGGTGTGAGTCGTGAGTGAGTGAGTGAGTGAGTGAGTGAGGGAACGGAAGGGACACTCTGTGGTTACACTAGGGTGAGGGTGGAAGTGAGTGAGAAATGAGAGTGACAAGGGTTAAGGAGAAAGGAAGGAGGGGAGAGCGGGGGAGGGGAAGGAAGATGGTGTGAGGTGAGGGTGGAAGTGAG
>NC_091559.1:6876281-6883781 GCF_042767895.1 Penaeus vannamei | reverse complement strand
GAACTGGTACTCGACTCTTGAGTGGATTTGTATTTTATGCGAGGAAGTTCACCCTCATACTCAGAGCGCCGGCGTTAATGAGATAACTTCTTCATGAGCTCCAGTGAGTGTTTGTGCCTGGGTGTACGTACACGAGCGCCAAAGGGAGATGAAAACGCACTAGACCAGTTATGGAGCTTCGAATCTCCGAATTGTGTCTCATGAAGCATGTTTGTTTACGAGGGAAGGCTAGATCAGTAGCAGCCCGAGGAGGTGTCATGGCGTCCGTTTTGACGATCGTTCAATGAAAATATAACCATTAAAGTCATTATTTTCCATCCTTTTTGAAAACTGAAGAGACCAAAATGATCGACCATATCCACAAAACATCCGTAACTTTCGTGACGTCATCAATTTTTTTTTTTCCAAAAATAGAATCAGACGCCATGATCCCCCCCTCGAGTTGCTACTGACCCAGCCTTCCCCCAGTGCGCCGAAAGGAAGAATAAAATACACCAGACCGGTTATGAAGCTCCCAGTCGCCTCCGTGTCTCTTAATGCATGTTTGTGTACACGCGCGAGTGAGAGCGAGATAGAAAGGAGGCGCTGGAGGTTCTAGATCAAGTCCTGGGGCGGAGGGCGTGTTGTGACAAGGGCAGACGTTGGGAGAAGCAACATTCGGCACCTGAACAGCTGCCTCTTGACCTCGTGACGTAACCCAGCCGCAGCCAAGGTCAACAGTGGGCGGGGCTTCAGTCCTCTGGGGAAGGTGGACGCCACTTCCCTCTCTCCCCCCCCCCACCCCCCTCCTATCGCTTCGCTTCCCCTCGCCCTCCTGTCTCCTCTCGTTCGTGGCTGTGTTGTGTACCTTCCTCCTTCCCCTCTTGGAGTTATCTCTCTCCCTTCTACATCTCTCAACTCTCGCTTCTTCTCTTTCATTCCCTCCTCTTTTTTTCTACCCTTCCCCTACCTTTCTCCCCCTCTTTCTTTATCTCTCTGTGTCTCATATCTTCTCTGTTTTCCTTCTACACTCTCTCCCTATCCCATTCCTTTCCCTCCATCTCCCTTTTTCTCGCATCCCCCTTTCTCCCCCCCTTCTTCACCCACCCTTCCTTTTCTCCCCTACCCACCCCTCCTTCCCCCTTTTCTCCCTCCCTAACCCCCACCCCCTACCCCCTTCCCCTCCTCCTCCTTCCTCCACCCCTCCTCCCTCCTCCTCCTCCTCCTCCTCCTCCTCCTCCTCCTCCTCCCTCCTCCTCCTCCTCCTCCTCCTCCTCCTCCTCCTCCTCCTTCCTCCCTCCCCCTCCCTCCCCTCCCTCCCTCCCTCCCTCCTCCTCCAATCCTCCCTCTTCTCTCTCCTCCTCCTCCTCCTCCTCCTCCTCCTCCCTCCCTCCCTCCCGCCATTCGTAGCAGGAAGTGGCGGATTCACTTACACTTTTCGAAAGATGTTTTGGAAGGCGGGAGAGCCTGTCCTTCCGCCTGAGAGAGAGGGATAGAGAGAGAGAGAGAGAGGGAGGGAGTGGGGGAGAGGGAGGAGAGAGAGAGAGAGGGAGGGAGGGAGAGCAAGAGAGAGAGGGAGAGGGAGAAAGAGAGGGGGGGGAGGGAGAGAGAGACAGGGGAGAGATAGAGAGGGGGAAGGGAGGAGGGAGAGAGAGAGAGAGAGGGGGGAGAGAGAGAGAGAGAGACAGAGGGGAGGGAGAGAGAGAGAGAGCAAGAGAGGAGGAGAGGCGAAAAAGAAGGGGAGAAAGGATGAGAGACCGAGAGAGAGGGTGTAGAGAGTAGAGAGAGAGAAAGAAGGGAGGGAGAGAGAGAGAGCAAGAGAGGAGGAGAGAAGGGGAGAAAGGATGAGAGAGAGAGAGAGAGGGGGGGTGTAGAGGAGTAGAGAGAGAGAAAGAAGGGGGAGAGAGGAGGAGAAGGTGAGTGAGAGAGAGGGAAGGAGAGGGAGGGAAGGAGGGAGGGAGAGGAAGAGAGAGAGAGAGGGAGGGAGGGAGAGGAAGAGAGAGAGAGAGAGACCCATTTCCGCAAATTTTAGGCGTTGGAAATTGGAATCGCGGCGTTGCCATATCTGATTTTACAGTCCTTGATAAAGTGCCATATCTAACTTGACAGAACTGAACAGAGTGCCACATATAGGTTAAAAGCCCTTAACACGTGTCATATCTAACTTAGCAAACCGAAACAGCGTGTCATTTCTAACTTAGCAGACCTAAACAGCGTGCCATTTCTAACTTAGCAGTTCTTAACACGTGTCATATCTTAAAAACAGCTCCTAACATACAAAATTTGCAACCCTTGACAGCATATCTAACAGAACAACCCTTAACAGCCTGTCATGTCTACCTTGACAGCTCCGAGTCATTGCCATATCAAATATAACGGCTCTCGGGCGTACCATAGCTAACCTAACACACCAGATTAATATTACATCAAATCTGACATCACCGGGACGTCTTAACAGTTCAATGACTTGCCATATCGGACCCAGCAGTTCCACGAGGTTGCCATATCTTGCCTAACGGAGCTGCGCCGTTGCCATATGTTACGTAACAGCTCTGGCGTTGGAGTTGCCATAGATAGTCTAGCAGCTCAGTAACATGGTCACTTACTCGTCAAAGTAACAGGGGTTTTATATTTTTTTTCGAAAATTCCACCATATATCGGATTCTTATTCGTATAATTTGGCTTATTTATTTATTTCTGTTTCTTTTTATTTTCAAACGTAATAAAAATAACGGGTGTTTATATTTTTTTTCGAAATTCTAATACGTAACGGATTGTTATTCTTATCTTTAGGTCTATATTTTTTATTTCTATTCTTTTTATTTCCATGGCTATTCTTACTCTTCTCATTATTCTTATCCTTATTCTTGTTATTATTTTTTAAATTCTTAATCTTAACGTTATTCTTTTTTAATTCTTCTTCTTCATCTTTTTCTTCTTCTTTTTCTCATTCTTAATCTTCTTCCTCTATTCTTTTCTATTTATTATTCTCCTTCTTATGATTTTTGAATATGCATGTGAATACACCTTGCAACATAATGCAATAAAACACCATTGCCATTTTTTCATTCATATTTTCATTAATTCCATCACACACCCCTAGATGGCTCTGCTCAACCCCCCTGTACCCTACCCCCTACCCCCTACCCCTTACCTCCTCTGTCCATTTCTCCTTCTCTTCCCCCCCCCCTGCTTCTTCTGCCCCTTCCTCCCCACCCCCCTGTCAACCTCTGCCGCCCCCTCCCCCCCCTTCCTCCTCTGCCCCTTCCTCCCCCACTTCCCCTGCCAACCTCTGCCGTCCCTGCCCCTACCCATCCCCCCCCCCATACCCTACCCCCTGACTCCTCTGTCCCTCTCCCCTGCCACCTACACCTTCCCCCCTTGCCAGCTCTGCTGCCCCTTCCCCCTTTCTCCCCACCCCCTGCCGCCCCCTTCCGCCCATTCCCCACCCCCTTCCGCCCCTTCCTCCCCACACCCTGCCAACCTCTCTGCCCCACCCCCCTGACCCCTCCTTCCACCCCTTTCTCCCTACCCCCCTACCACCCCTTCCTCCCTCTTCCCCCCCTCTTTCTACCCACCCCCCTGCCAACCCTTCACTTTCCCCACCCCTAACCCCTTCCACCCCTTTCTCCCCCTTCCCCCACCAATCCCTTTCTCCCCACCCCAGCCAACCTCTGCCGCCCCCTTCCTTTCTCCCCCCCTACCCCTTCCCCCTTTCTCCCCACCCCCCAGCCAACCCTTCCTTCCCACCCCTCTTCCCCCATTCCCCCCTTTCTCCCCACCCCCTGCCAACTCTCTGCCGCCCCCTGCCCCCCCCCTTCCCCCCCCCCTTCCCATTCGCCTTATCTGTCAGCGAACAAGAGAAAACGTAACGTGTCGTGTGCAAACAGCGAGAGACAGTAGCTAACCCTTCGTTCATTTTTTTTTTTTTTTTAGAGGGGGAAGAGGTGGGGAAGGAGGGGGGAAGGTTGTGTGGAAGGGGGGGGAGAGATGGGGAGTGTGGGGAAGGAGTTGGGGGTGGGGAAGGAAGTGGTTGGTGGGGAAGGATTGAGTGGAAGGGGCGGGAGGGATGGGGGGGTGTGGGGGGAAGGGTGGAGTTGGGGGGGTAGAGGAAAGAGGTGGGGATTGGTAGGGGTTGGGGTGAGGGAAGGTTGAGTGGAAGGGGGGGAGAGGGATGGGGTAGTGGGAAAGGAGGGAGGAAGGGGTGGGGAACAGGGGTGGTAGGGGGATGAAAAAGAGGTGGGGGGGGGAGTGGGGTTGATAGGAGTGGGGATTTAAGGGGATGGGGAGGCGAATGGGGTGGGTGGGGAATGGGAGGGAGTGGGTAGGGGAATGAAGTGGGAAGAGTGGGAGTGAAGGGGGGGGTAGGGATTGGGAAGAGGTAGGTGGGGGTGGGAAGAGGATGGGGGAATTGAGTGGGAAGAAGGGGTGAGTGGGGTATACAAGGGTCATGGGAAGGAGGAGGAGGAGGTGGGAGGAAAATGAAAAGGAGGAGGAGGAGGAAGAGGAGAGAGTATGGGGAGGAGGAGGGAGGAGGAAGAAGAAGAGGAGGAAGAGGAGAGGAGAGAGGGAGGAGGAACATGAAAAGAAGAAGAGGAGGAGGAGGAGGAGGAAGTGGGAGGAAGAAGATGAGAAGGGAAGACGGGGAGGAGGGGGAGAGGGAGGGGGAGGAAGAGGAGGTGGTAGGAAGAAGAAGAGAAGGGCGAGGAAGACAGGGAGGAGGGGGAGAGCAAGGAGGGGGAGGAGGAGGAGGAGGAGGCACCCTAGCATTTGGTTACAATCAAAATACAAAGTACTGGCTTGAGCTTCTTGAGAGAGGGGTGGGGGTGGGGTGGGGGGTGGGGTGGGGGCGAGAGGGGGAGAGGGAGAGGGAGGGGGAGAGGGGGGGGATGAAGGATGTGGGGAGGGCCGCGTGTCTCATGGGCTGTGATAATGAATGGCACTGGGGGGATGGAAGGGGGAGGGGAGGGGAGGGGAGTGCCAGGGGATAGTTGTTCGGGAGTCATAGCTATCTGTTCATTTTTTTTTTCTTTTTTTTTGTATTTTTCTTTTTTTTATTATTATCAGGGTCGGAATTTATGAACGACGCGCACACATACATATATATATATACGCGACGAGGATGTAGATATACGTTCAAGTGCGTTCATATCCACGTCTATATCCACGCACATGCACGCACATAAACACAAAAAGATAAATAAGTGAATAGATAAATAAAAAGAATTAAAAAAATGAAAATAATAAAAACAGACACACTCACACATCCACACACAAACACACACAATCCCTCCACACACAAACAAACACAACCGCCATCCCCACACACACACATACACGCACACACACACATCCACTCGACCCACCCACACACAGCCACATCCACAAACAAATACACACACATCCCTCACAACCACACACACACATCTACAAACACCCTCTAACAACCACACACACATCTACACACACAAACAAACACCCTCCCCACACACACACACACACACATCCACTCGACCCACCCACACACACCCATCCACAATCAAATACACCCCCTCACAACCACATGCATACATCCACACACATCCACCCTCTAACAACCACATACACATCCACACGCACCCCCCCACACACACACACACAAACAAACACAACCCCCCACACAAACATTCACACGCACACACATACACATCCACTCGACACACCCACACACACCCACATCCACAAACAAATACACCCACCCACCCTCACAACTACACACACGCATCCACAAACAAACCTCCCCCTAACAACTACACATCCATCCACACGACCCCCACACACAAACAAACACAACCCCCCACACACATACATACACACCCACACGCACCTCCCCCCACACACACACATACACAAACAAACACAACCCCCCACACCCCACACACACACACTCACACGCAACCCCCCCACCCCACCCCACACCCACACGCACCCCCACACCCCACACACACACCCACACACACATCCAAACACACGCACGCACACACACACCCACACACCCCACCCCTCCCCCCACACACCCACACACACCCCCACCCCCCACCCACCCCACACACAAACAAACACAACCCCCCCCACACATACCCACACCCACAAACACCCAAAGAGACCGAACCGAAGGATGAATTTCTCGAGTTAATGACCCGTGACAGGGCGATTGGCCGGGAGAAGGAGAGCAGAAGAGAACGAGATAAGGAGGAGATAAGGAAGAGGAGGAAAGGGGAGAGGAGGAGGCGGAATAAAGAGAGATAAGGAAGAGAACGAGAGCAGAAGACGACAAGATAAGGAGGAGATAAGGAAGAGGAGGAAAGGGGAGAGGAAAGGGGATAAGGAAGAGGAGGAGGCAGAAGAAGACGAGATAAGGAAGAGGAGGAAAGGGGAGAGGAGGAGGCAGAGAGAGGAAAGGGGATAAGGAGGAGAGCAGAAGAGGACGAGATAAGGAGGAGATAAGGGAGAGGAGGAAAGGGGAGAGGAGGAGGCAGAAGAAGACGAGATAAGGAGGAGATAAGGAAGAGGAGGAAAGGGAAGAGGAGGAGGAAAGGGAGAGAGGAGGAGAGCAGTAGAAGAGGACGAGATAAGGAGGAGATAAGGAAGAGGAGGAAAGGGAAGAGGAGGAGGCAGAAGAGGAGGAGAGCAGAAGAGGACGAGATAAGGAGGAGATAAGGAAGAGGAGGAAAGGGAAGAGAAGGAGAGCAGAAGAGGACGAGATAAGGAGGAGATAAGGAAGAGGAGGAGAGCAGAAGAGGAAGAGATAAGGAAGAGAAGGAAAGGGAAGAGGAGGGAGAGCAGAGAAGAGGACGAGATAAGGAGGAGATAAGGAAGAGGAGGAGGCAGAGAGAGGAAGGGGAAGAAGAGATAAGAAGTGGGATAGAAAGGGGAGGGGATAGGGAAGAGGAGGAGGCAGAGAGAGGAAAGGGAAGAGGAGGAGGCAGAAGAGGACGAGATAAGGAAGAGGAGGAGAGGGAAGAAGAGATAAGAAGTGGGATAGAAAGGGGAGGGGATAGGGAAGAGGAGGAAGCAGAGAGAGGAAAGGGAAGAGGAGATAGAGAGGAGATAAGAAAGAGAAGGAGGAAGATGGAGGAGCAGGAGAGGAGAAGAGATAAGGAAGGGAAGGACGTAGAAGGATAGGAGATAGAGAGAGGAGAAGGAAGAGGAGATAAAGCGAGGAGAAGGAAGAGGAGATAGAGAGAAAAAAGAGAAGAGGAGATCGGGAGTGGAATAGAAAGGCGAGGAGACAGGGAGAAGATAAGGAAGGGAAGGAGGTAGAAGGAGGAGCAGAAGGATAGAAGATAGAGAGAGGAGAAGAAAGAGGAGGAGATAGAGAGAGGAAAGGGAACAGGAGATAGAGAGAGGAAAGGGAACAGGAGAAAAGGAGTGGAATAAAAAGGGGAGATGATGAGAAAATAAAGAAGATAAGGAGGTAGGGAGAAGATAAGGAAAGGGGGTAGATAGAGAGAGAAGAGGGAGAAGGACAATCAGGAGATA